>NC_086250.1:70372321-70637577 GCF_021018805.1 Prinia subflava
GGAACCGAGGAGATTACAGAGCTGGGGAGGTTCTTGCAGTGCTTCCAGGCTGCAACAGGTGACTTCTAATCTGGTTTATCAGCAGGTCGTATGAATCTCAGAGAAGGAATTGAATCTGCCTCACCCCATTAAAAAAAAAAATTAAAACTAAAGAAAAACAAAACAACAACCAAGAAAAACCCACAAGGAAAAAATTAAACCAGACTTCATAACATAAGCAAGATGTTATGAGAAACGCCCCAGAGTTCTGGTAGAGATATTTGCTTTTTCAGCCTGGATTTCTTCTTCTTTTTTTTTATTTATTTTTTCTTTTTCCTTTTTGGGTGTGTTTTTTAATCTTTTAATAACTCCGTCTGGAATTATTTCTCTGTGAAAACTGCCACCCTGCTCATAAAAGGTAGAAATCATGTTCAAAGCAAATGCAAACAGGCACTTTTTCAATGTCTAAACTATTTGGGCAATTTGGGGTTGAGGGATCAGAACAGACATGTCTAGATAGGGAAATCTTGCCCACCTGGGGAGGTACGGAGATTCAAGGTCCTCTGGGTTTCAAGGGTAGATTTTGGCAAATATCAAGCTTTCAGGGCAGGGATTTTGGGCTGGCTTTTTCTCCAAGGCTGGTGGTTTATTGGTCAGGTATGGCAAAAATGGGTCAGCACCACCTCTGCCCCTCTGTTATGGATCCAGGATGAAGCACCTCCCCCAGATGCTTCCCACATTTCTGGGCCTGGGCTTGAAGGTGACAAAACCCTTCTTCAGTGCTTGCAGAGGTGAACCTGGCCTCTGCCCTGAGCCCTCTCAATTTATCCTCTCACTTAATCCTGTTGTGGATATAACCACATCCACACCTGTTGCTCACAGTCCCCAGGTCCCCATGAATTCCTGCACATTTTCCTTGCTGATATTTAAGGTCTTTTACACCGAACAGCTGAGACCCAGTGTGGAAGAAACAAGGTTCAGAACAGCCAGCAGCTATGTCCAGAGCTGAACCTCACTTTCCAAACTGCTCACACCAAGAGTTTCCCTCCAACCTCAGCCCTTTCCCTTGTGTATTCTGTGACTCACAGCCACAGGAAGGCTTTCCTAGGAGAAGGTTCCCATATTCTGCTCAGTCACTGCTGGCACTGCTTCATGTGGACCATCAGAGTGATCCTGTACAGCTGCTCTCATGCTCATCCTGTTCTTACATGTTTGTTTCCTTTCATTTTGGGGATGACATTGGCCTGATCCTCTCTCATCCCACTCTTGTGCTCATCCCGTGCACTGTGGGCTGGAACCAGAGAGTACAAACACAAGTCTTGTACTTATTTGTAGGAAACAACATAAAAATGACTAGTCAAGGGCCATCCTGCCCAGTATTTTGGTTTACAGCAGTGATCTAAGGGAAAATATGACAAGATAAACACATGGTCACATTTTTCCTGAATGCTGTCCCGGTGAATTTGTGCAAATAACTTTCAAAACCCTGAAAGCAGCAGGATTCTGTCTGTGGCATATTTGGTGATGGAAAATATGTCTCTGGCAACGGAGAACATCTGTGGATACACAGAGCTTTGCTTTTTCATCCCCTGTGCTTTAAAAAGACTGAGGTGAAGGTCCCAGGGAAACAGGGGAGCGGCACACAGCACAGCAAAGCCTCAGATGCTAACACTGTTCCTTTTCTATAGTCAGATTTGGGTTATTTGGGGATGTCCAATGGGATCACAACTATCAAATACACAGGATTTTGACTGAGCTGTGTTACTGGAATAGCTCTGTGAAGGATGGTCCTGCTGCATGAGCAGCAAAGGGTGAATCCAGATGTTTGATGTGCTGGATAAGAAACTCTTCGTGTCCCAAAAGTTGTCACATCAATATTGTACATCCTCGTGGGCAGACCTTAGATTTTGCTGCCAGGTATGTTGGTTGTTTGAGTGTTTGGCTGCAAATATCCCAGAAGAGAGGCTGCAACGTGGCTGTGACACCTGGAAACAACAACAAAAAAAAAATTCTGAGGCTTTCAAGGTAACTGAATCATTTTGGAATTTAAATGGTGTGGGAAAAAAACTTTGAGGAAGTGTGAAAAGGAATCTAGAACAGTTTCCCTAGGGAAGTGGTGGAGTCACCATCCCTGCCAGAGTTCAAAACACTTCATAGATGTGGCACTTCTCAATACGGTTTAGTGGGCATGGTGATATTTGGTTGAAGGTTGGACTTAATGATCTTGGAGGTCTTTTCCGACCTTAATGATCCTATGATTCTATGACATTACAGGATCAAATAACTCTTCTTTAAACATTTAAAACTACAGGAAAAAAACACTTTAAATTACTGAAACTGTCAGTGCAATGTCAAGATTTGGTTCAGATCTGGATGCAAGGGAAATATGATCACTGCCAGCCTGTGGTGAATATCTGTCTCTCAGACAAGCTGCTACTTGAACAGAGCCTGATGAAGCAAAATAGGTCCCCTGACACCACTTCATGGGAATAATCCCGCAGAGGGACCATTCCTGCCTGCCTTTTAGCAGGGAAGCAAAGGATTCCTTGGATATATGAAAAGCATCACTTGGAAGACCTCAGTATGTTTAAGGTTTGGGTTTTGGCACAATTAGGGAAGCAAAACTCCCTTGACAGTGTCTTGGTGCCTGGAGCCTCATCACTGTCCCTGTGGGTGCTCCCTTCTGTCCGTATCCAGCAACCTGGAAAGGTAAAGCTAATGACAGCACGAGTAATCTGACTTAGAGGAGGGAGCCTTCAATGAGTCTGACCCATTAACCTTAATCTCGTAATTACCCCGCCATTGATCAGGAAGTGTGCGCTAATTAGCAGAGCTTTGGAGCAGAAATTCCGCACCCAAGGCATGAGTCAGAGCCCAATTATCAACACCTCCTCCCAGGCCTCACAAGGGCTGGCACTGCAGCAGGTGATGCTATTGTGCCCCTCTGCTTTTGGGCAGAAATAGCTCACAAGAACACGAGAAAATTAGTTTTGTCTCTTGTATTGCACCATATTGTCCTTGTCAGCTGCTTTAGTGGTGACCTGGTCCCAAAAGAATTTATGTGACAGAAATGTCATCATAGAACCAGGGAACGGTTTTGTTGGAAAGGAATCTTAAAGATCATCTCGTTCCAACCCCCTGCCCCGGGCAGGGACACCTTCTATTATCCTGGGTTTTTCCAAGCCCCATCCAACCTGGCCTTGGACACTTCCAGGGTTGGGGCAGCTACAGCTTCTTTGGGCAATCTGTGCCCTCAAAGGGAAGAATATATTCCCTAATATCCAATTCAAACCTATTCTATCTGTTTAAAGCCATCTCTCCTTGTCCTATCACGGAATGCCTTTGCAAAAAGTCCCTCTCCAGCCTTCAGGGTCAGCCAAGCAAAATCCAGCCTTATTTTTTGGGTCACACTAACCTCAAAAACAAAAGCTTGGGGACTAATTGTCATTTATGTTGTCTCATTTTCTTATGCAAAATAATCTGCAGCCCCTGCACAAAGTAAAGTAGATGTGTAGCAATGACTTAAGACCACCAGGCTGCAGGATCCACTTTGGATCCCTGTCTCACTTGCTTTCCCCAGCCTCCCCCTTGTTCTGCAGGGCTGTAAGTCCTAGTGGTCCGCTGTAGCTGATCCTTGAAGAGATATTCCACTGAATTTCTCTAGGTGACAGGTTTGCTCCTCCTCAGAAGGGATATGGGCTTCATCCAGCCACGTGTTCACCTGGAGGGGTTCCTATGGAGGTCTTGGGGAGGGGGATTGAAAGGTTTCACCAGGGAAGGACCAGCTCTATCCCCAGTGCTCTTCTCACCAAGATAATGGGAGCTTTTGGGAAGGAAAGCCTCCCTCCCTGAGCTCTGCTGGGCCCAAGGGAATGGCAGACCCATGGGAAGATCACCCTGCTGTTGCTGTACAGTCACACCCGGGTTTTATTTCAGGAGTTCTTAGAAGACTTCTTTTGGCAGGCACAGGGTGCAGGTAGAGGCATCACCTCCCCACGTGTTGGTTATCTCCAGGGGAGGAGCTGACTCTTCCCCCCATCCTGAACTTTAGGCCCAGGAGATGTCACAGAGCCTGGGGAGCTGGGCCAGCTCCAGAGCTCCAACGGGGAACAACACAGAGGGGAAAGGAGCTTTGGGCTTTGCAAACTTTCACTTCTCACCTCAGGTTGTCAGTGCACTCACCACGGTGATGCCTGAGACCAAATAATTTGATTTTCACCTGTAGGGTCTTGTGCAGGGCTCAAGAGGAAGAGCCAGAGACAAAAGTCCATCTGACATCAGCATTCCTCCTGAAGATAAAGCATTTCTGATCAATGAATCAAAATAAGGCAGTTTTTCCTGATCAATGAATCAAAATAAGGCAGTTTTCCCTGATTTTGTTAGTTAATTTTGCTAAATTAATTTTCCCAATGTGGGATTAGAGCACTTCTCAGCCAAGGTCTCCAGTAGTCCTCAGGCCCAGGCAATGAGCTCCAAAATGCAGCCCATACCAAGCCTTTCCTTGCTGCATGACCATGAGTCAGGAATGGGGACATGTAGCTCCTCACGTGCCAAATGCAGTTTTACTTTGGGTTTTATTCAATTTCTTCAAATTTCTGATGTGGAAGGAAAAGAAAGAAAAAGCAACAAACAGAGGTAGCTGCACACAAAATACATCATTTTGCTAATAATCCCTGAAAGGTGAGAATAAAATTTTCCAGTGTTCCAGGAGTAGTCTAAGTCCAGGTCAGCTCCCACACCAAGAGATTAATTTGCTAAGAACAGCTTTATTCTGCCTTTGAGAACATCTCAGAATCCAATCTCAGGGGTTTTGTACTGGGCTGATAAATTATCTGCTTGCTTTAAAACTCCATTTTCAAGTTTTGTAAGCAGCCTGTGTCTGGATATGTTTTCTGAGGTGGTACAAAGTCCAATAGCAGCTCACCCTGCAGCAAGGATCAAATTCCACTGCTGAATGTGACGTGCAGCTCTCTTTTGCCCTGACCTTGGGATCTTGTTACTTCATGTACCTGGAAAGCAGAAATTAAACTGATAATAAAGATGATTAATAACTGATAATAATTGCCCTTATAATTTGTTTTTCTTCCAAGAATCTTCAGGTGCTTTAGAACTCCTGGGAGGCTCTGGCCAAGTTCAACATCACACCTCTCCCTGAATTGTTTTTGTTCACTATTGTTTCAGACATCACCATGTTAGCAGGCCCTAAACAAGAGGGAGTGGTGAGAATAATGGAAACTCTTCCTGTTGGATTACTTTGTACCACATGTGTGACTCATCTTTATTCCCCATGAATTTGGTGGGATTTCCCACTGCAAGTTATCACAATTTCATTCAATCCATGTGTAAAGCAGCAGTCAAAAGGCAATTCTGGCCCAATTCATCCTTGAGGATGGGTGAAAGGCATGGCAAACTGTGTCCTTCAGGAGCTTCTGTTACTCTTACAAAATACTCTTTGTATGTCTTCCACAGATAACTCAGAGTAGACAAAAACACAGAAAAACAAAATAGAAAGGAAATGAAAAAAAATTACTAAAGCACTACTGACAGGAAAGGATGACAGGCAGGTGTAAGAGATGATCCTGTGGTGGATAAGAACAGATTAAACATGTCCCTTTTCTCCCACAGAGGAAATTTGAGCTGCTTTTAACTCTTTGTTAGGAAATGTTTATCTCTGGAAATCTGAAAATAGCCACATCTCTGGGAAGGTGGCCCAAAGTTGTCATCCGACTAATTTAACCTGTGTTGGAGTAAAAGAGAAGCAACTTTTCAGTGGAGAAATTCTCTGTGGAAACCAGCCACAGGCAGAGTCAGCACAACAGACAGCCTTAGCTGAGACCAGAGCCCACATCAGCAGAATCTGATTGCTGTAGCTACTCATGAAGGATCTCTTGTTCATCAGGTTAGAGCCTATTAATACACAAAGCTTTAAAAATCTGTCATTGTGTGTTTGAGACAGAATCATAGAACGGTTTGGGTTGGAAAGGACATTAGAATGGTCACCTAGACCAACCCCCCCTGCCACAGGCAGGGATACTTTCCACTAGAACAGGTGAAAAGCCCCATCCAGCCTGGCCTTGGATAGGGCAGAGCAATCCAAGCTTTTACTTTTTCCTCCTGATTTTGGAGCATTTTCTACCAGAGGTGTGGATCCCTTCGCTCCTGTTGGCTGTCATAAGCTGAACCCAAACTGGCCATCTCAGGCCACTCCAGAGCATGGTGTGGATGCTGAGGTCACAAACTGAAGGCACAAACTGAAAACTGTGAGGACCTTTGCATTCCCTGCCACTCAAGGCTTCTCCAGTCAAGCTGCAGACAGAGAGGAATTCATCCCTCCTGCAGAGTTCTCATTGTCCCTCCTGTTTAACACACTGGTAACGTGAGCCACAGAGATGTTTAAATGTTCTGGCCAAGGTCTTGGAGGAGTCTCAGCCACAGATTCAGACACAGAGCTCAGATGTCTCCTCTCCAAATCCTGCTGATGGAGCACTGTCAAAAGCTCCTTGTCCCATCACCTCGGGTAGATTCCTTTGTGCTGAATCACTGGTAGCAAAAGGAATATAATAATTAGAACAATTAACTCCTACATAAGCAAGGCATGATGCAGTTTGCAGAGATCTCCAGGAATTCCTTATCAGTACTTCACATCTTCGTAAATGGAAGCATTGGAAAGTCAAATCACTCAATTCCAGGCCTGTCCTTTTTAGTCACAGGCATGTCTGGGATCAGAGGGGTCGTTGTGAATTCCTGGACTGCCAAAGGGAGCGGGGGGACACCAAAGGTGGGTGAGAACACACATTAATCTTATCACAGGCCTACAAGCCATCCCAGAAAGGCTGCTTGCAACACCTCATCCTTGGAGCATTCAGCATGTGATCAAGGGCACACTTTGCATGTCAAATATCCCAGCAGGAGACCCGGGCAATGCCCATGAGGAATTTGGGTGTGTTTGCAGAAGTGCACCTTTATCCAGGCATTCAGCATGCCAGGAGGAGCAGCTCAAGCATGTCAGCTACAAGAGATGCTACTCAGGATCTGGTAAAAAAAAAACAAGGTTTTTTTTCAGGAAGTTATGCATGATGGAGAGGAGTCTGCATTTTTCATGCCATTTTAGACTTGGTCTCCAGGACTGGTCTTCAGAAAAGGGACAAAGCCAATGTTTCAACTGGAGTTCCACTCCTGCAGAAACCACACTGAGGTTTTTTGTTTGTTTTCATTGGAAAAAGCCTACAGGTTGCTATGCACAGCATTCCGAATTTACCCAGCCATCTGCAGCAGAAGGCTGGTGGTGAATCAACACCAGCTGGAGCTCAGCCAAAGCTTTTAGGTTGCAATTATGCCAGGCTGTGTTCTGAGCCATCATTAATGGGAGCCTCCCAACTGTTTCTGATATCTGCTGATCTCCTGATGGATCAGATCCTCACCAGAGGGGCAAGCAAGAGGTCCTGACATTGTATTGAACTCCCAGTCCACAAGCACTCCTAGATGACTGTTGGTGTCACTAAGCAAACTGGTTTTAATAATCTCTAATTTTCAGTTCATCCTCCAAAATCTATGCTCCTTTTGGGCTACAAGGTCCTCAAAAGCTGCTTCCTTCAGTTTTCCAGGATCCAGAGAATCTGACAGCGTATGAGACCTTGAGGAAAGCAAAGTGTTTGTTTCCTTGATGTGGGAGCATGCTGAGATCAGCTCCCAAAGCTCACAACCAAGATGTTAGAAGAGGTCCAGGCCACCTGTAGGATTCCCTGCCCTGTTTGTGGATCACAGGAAAAGAATATAAAGTTGAATGGGTACATTTTGTGAAAACTGTGACATGGTGTCATCCCACAGCCCTTCTCATTTGGTCCACACTGATCCAAGATCCAATAATGTTTTCACTGGTTAACCAGAATTAGAGTGCAAACAAATGCATGAGGCTCTGCCTGGTCTAGTGGAAAGTGTCCCTGCCCATGGCAGGGGTTTGGAATTACATGATCTTTAAGGTCCCTTCCAACCCAAACCATCCTAGAATTCTCTGGTCTTGGCTAATGGCAAACACAAGAGTATAAAATCAGTCATTGATTGAGCTGATGAGCTGAAATCCATCATTTTTAAATCTGAAAGGCTTTGTACTCCATAAATAAGGGCAAGTTCAACTAAAAATGATTGGTGTTTTCTGTAGAGCCCCAGACATCTATGCTCACACCAGGGGAGACCTGAGTGTTGCTCACTTCCCTTATGCTGAAACCCGTTTAATGCTCTCAGATGGTTTTATAGATGATGTAAAACACTCACACTTTGTGGTTCATCTTTCCCTTTGCCTTGAGTGTGGGCTACTGAGGACTAGGAGATGCCAAAGCTTCTGCAAGGCCTTTTTGGCTTCACCTACAGGAGCAGGAGATCTGAACAGAACCAACTTTGAGTCTTCATTTCATAAAATTAATAACCACATTCTGGAGCAGTAGAGAGGAATGAGTGTACATTGAGCTATATCTGAGAGTGAAGGGCAGGAACACACCCACAAAATGCCCTAGAACAATTCCTACTTCTAATTGGTGGAAGAAGTGGATTTCGGGGCTGGCTGTCAAGGCTCTGCTCACAAGGATTAAATCCTGGGACATGTCAGAAACAACTTGTTGCCTTGCTCCATAAATTTGATCTTTCCTAGGCCTAGAACATTTTTGAACCTCTAGGTTTTTTGTCCTGGGAAGAGCACAATCAAGTTCTGTTCTTAATACACGGGCTGGAAATTCAGTGTATCTCCACTGAGTTCAACTGGTTTGATTCAAGTTGGTTGAGACTGAAACATGACATAGAGACAGACCCATTGCTTCAGCTTTACCTGTCCTGTCATTTGTCCCTCCAACATTTCTTCACTGTTTAATGTGGGGGGTGCTTTGCATCTGCTCACAGGTAACTCAATAAACCCATATTTAATAACCCCTCTGTTACAGAACAACAGAAGGTTTTGGGTTGGAAAGGACTTTTAAGATACTCCAGTTCCACCCCCTGCCATGGGCAGGGACACTTTCCACTATCCCAGGTTGCTCCAAGTCCCATCCAACCTGCCCTTGGACACTTCCAGGGACCCAGGGGCAGCCACAGCTTGTCTGGGAAACATATCTTTGTTTCCCTCTGACCTTCGCTGCAGGATCTGCTCAACCCTCACAAGTTTATGCTGACAGTGAGGAACATCCTCTAGGCAGACACAGATCAGAAAGAACAGCACTGTAGCTCCCAGTCACTATCATTTGCCTGGAGCTTGCTCATTCTCAGATAACAGTCCTTAGGTATTTTCTTTTTGCTTTCCTATGAATTTTGAAGGGAAATGGCACCAGGATTTTATCTCCAGACACTGGATTATAGATATAGATAGATATAGATATAGATGATGATATAGATGATGATATAGATGATGATATAGATATAGATGATGATATAGATGATGATATAGATGATGATATAGATGATGATATAGATGATGATATAGATATAGATATAGATATAGATATAGATATAGATATAGATATAGATATAGATGATGATATAGATATAGATATAGATATAGATATAGATATAGATATTGAGATAGATATAGATAGATAGATATAGATATAGATTAGATATAGATATTGATATTGATATTGATATAGATAGATGTCTTTTCAGTCAGTCCATAAAAACAGGATCTAGCTACTAATTATGCAATCCGACGATCCTGGAAGTATCCCCTAAACCCACTCCTGGAGGGATCACAGGGGAGCCAAGACGTGGCGTGGCAGTAGATGGCGCTGAAAGCCTTGGAGCCCATCAAGGAGCCCTGATCAACTCACTCCCACCTTGTAGGGCTTCCCAAAATACCTTCCCCCACTCTGTTCCCCTCCTACAGCAGAGCATAGGGAGACCTTGCCGCTGGGACATTTTGAGACCACGTGCTGTGGATGATGGTTAGAGGGTCTAACTGAGAGTATGAAAGTGGTAACAACCCAGGGACCACAGAAGAGCCCTGTTTTTGGACAGCAGCCCTGTGCAGTGCCTTTTCCACTACCAGTCTATTTGGAGGATGTCACACGGCCACAAAGCAGCTGATGGCTCCTTGTTCTGCTCTCAGTAATCTCTCCAGAGGCAATTTACCTTTATAGATTCAGAAGTGTGTCTCCAATTATAGAAGTGCTGCAAGGTGGCTCCAAGGCACCGCCTGTCACTGTCACCGTGAGACCCCTGGGGACTTGGGACAGCTCCCAGGTCAGGAGCCATCCTGCTTCCTCTTATCTGAGGATGGAACAAGCTGTATCTCAGCTGGAACTTGACACGTGATTGGAAAAAGGCTGCTGTGACCTCCCAG
Source organism: Prinia subflava (assembly GCF_021018805.1). Lineage (NCBI taxonomy): Eukaryota > Metazoa > Chordata > Aves > Passeriformes > Cisticolidae > Prinia > Prinia subflava. The sequence continues at coordinate 70,382,622 of NC_086250.1, forward strand.
TCCTCCCTGCCTGTTCTTCTGATGGTTTTGAGACAAAAAAGCAGAGCAATGTATTCCTTTGGCCTGCCCTGTAGGTGACCTACACGTGGTGGGGTGGCTGGAGGAGGCTGTACCTTGTGGTGACTCAGACCTGGCACCACAAATGTCTCTTAGCTGAAGAAACACAAATTTGTGTTTATTCCACTGGTGGGTGGAAGAAATGCACATTTCCAGGTGCTCACAGCAAGGAGCAGTGGAAGGATGACTTCAGGGGGAGCATGTGTCATGTTGAAGCACTTTCTGGCATGACTAAGATGAGCTGTGTCTTCTGTACCTCAAAGAGAGCAGATCTGATCTGCCTGATCCTGGCTCCCTGTCCAGTTGAGTCACGGGCATTTTGTCACCTGAGCCTAAACTGGACATCACACCTGCTGCTTTCTCTGGTAGCTGGCATCACCCACATTTCCTTGAAGTTAAATTGCAATATGGGAACTGCCAGGGCACCTCAGTTAAGTACTGTGTGTTCCTGGCAAATTGGTGTCATAAAGGCTGTAAAAGTAGATAAGGATAAAATATGTCCTTAATTGCTTGTGAGTACAGGAGCAACCAGACTTGGGCCATTCAAGAAGCTCGATGTTCCCTTAATGCTTCTTTGAGTTATCCCTTTAAATTCAGGAGCCTCACCAGGGCAGTGGAGAAATACCCTGAGGATCATATCAGAATAAACCTCAGCTCCATAAAATACTCAGGATAGCTGAGAAATTCCCTCTTTTTCACACCCTTGTAGACACTGGAAAAAGCCTTCCCCCGGGGTCAGTTCCCTGACCTCCAGCAGCCCATGGTTACTCATCACACTGCAGGTCATTGTGACCATTTTAAACGGGAAATTAAGCTTCTCTCACTAAACACCCCTTATCTAATCTCTGTGGTCAATATTTCCACCTCGCTTGCACTAAAGACATTTCCCTTAACATCCATAAAGCTGGGACAGATCAAAGGAGAGTTGTCATGGGGTTGTGTGTGCTCATGGTGAAGCTTTTCTCAAAAAAAAAAAAAAAAAAGCTGCAAAACCTCCCCATTCTACCTGCAGCCTCAATAAATCAGACCTTGGATGGAACCTTTCAGTGGTCATGTGGCCAAGGCAGGAACTCTTTAGTCACATAAGGACACTTCATTCTTCTCATGGCACTCACCTTGAGCTGATCAGGACATTGATGCCTGCACTGGATCCATACTGATTCTGCAAAGTACAGCAGGTGTATGATTTATTTTATTTTTATGAACAGGAACAAGGGCATGTGGTGACAGGTCAAAGGAGAAGGGCTTTTCACTGAAAGAGAGTAGGTTTAGATTAGATATTACAAAGGAATTCTGCACTCTGAGGGTGGGCAGGCCCTGGCACAGGTTGCCCAGAGAAGCTGTGGCTGCCCCATCCCTGGAAATGTCCAAGTCCAGGGGCTTGGGGCAACCTGGGATAGTGGAAGGTGTCCCTGTCCATGGCATGGGGTTGGAATGAGAAGGAATTTAAGTTCCTTTCCAACCCAAACTATTCTGTGACTTTTAATTAATTGCTCCTGCTGAGGTTTACTCTGGCTGGGATAACCAGTGCTGTGTGCTAACTTAATTCATCCCAGAAACACTCCCATAAAAGCACATGCTGGTGTTAAGCACACCTAAACGTTCATAACTAGACAGATGGAGAAAAGATGCACACGTGTGTGTGCCAAGCCTGAAATGGCATCATCTGTCATGCATTCACTCTTGCAAACAGCTGATTTATGCATTATTAATGCCAAGGCACCCAGACTATCATTTCCAGCATTGTGTACTCACATGTAGGTGAACGTGGGTGGATAGAGATACGTGTATGTTAAATACTTTAGCATACACACATGAATATGTAAAAAATTTCTGAGTGCAAGATTACAAATAGATAGACAAATGTGTGGTGCAGAAGTTCAGATATCCAAAAAGAAAACTTTTGCATCTAGATGTCAAAATGCTAGAAAATCCCAGCATATTTCTAACAAATCCTGCTGGCTCCTTTCCTCCCCTGCCTTAGCAGATGAAAGTCTGCCAGGTTTGCTGGGATCAAAGGCATCCATCATCCACGAATGAGTGTGTGCCCCCGTGACACGGAGAAACAAATACTTGGATGCTGACTGGCAATAAATAAATACCTGCCAGTGTTTATCCCACACCCCAGGGTGGGGCTGGCACTCAGGCTGATCAAGTGAGTCCCTTTTGTGTTTATTTTGTCGGTCTCCGGGGGCATTTCCCGTCCTTTCCCAGCCCTCTGGTGGGGTTTGGCAGGCAGGGTCCCACAAGGCTGCTCTGTGTGGCAAGAAAAGCTGCAGAGGAGGGCTGGGACCGGCTCGTCAGGGAGGTTTAATGAGCAGTGTGGGGAAAGGAGGAGCATCTCCCTAAACACAGAGTGAGTCAAGCTCACCTCTGGCGAAGGGAGAAGAAGACCTGGAGCAGAGGAGGTGTTGACAAGGCACCATATGTGCTCTCAGTCACATCCTCTGCTGTTTACTCAAGCTGCAGGGATGTGAGCAGAAGTAAAACCTGATTTAGGTCACATATGCCTTTCTCTTTGCTCAGTGGCGGAGTCAAAACATCCCATGGGCAAGAGGAGGAGGAGATGAGGGCCCAGTGCATTGTCTGGGAGATGAGATAGGACCTGATGCACAGTCCTGGACTACAAACCAGGCCATTTCTCCCAGCAGAGAGCTGGTTTTGCTTCTCTCTAAAACCTTCTTTTCTGTTGTTGTTGTTGTTGATTCATGACAGGTAAGTTTGGCTTATCTGAGACTTTATTTTCATAATCAAGCAGCTTTGCATAACTAATAAACCCTGTTGCCAGCTCGTTCTGTAAAGCAAACACTAGCTGGCAAGGAATTTGTTAGATTTATGCACCTAAACAATAGGTATGGTTTGCTTCCTCATCTCCTGCCCACCCACCCACGCAGCCTTTCCAGTGCAGCCTCTGGGCTCTGCATAAAACCATCTGTCCTTGGAGTCAGGGAGTGAGTTTGGGACCTCTGACATCCCTCTGCTGAGCAAAGCCAGAAGGGGCTGTGCCAGGAGCCCCACTCCAGGCACCCCAGAGCACCCAACTCGTGCAATTCAGATGTGGGGCAGTGGTAGGGCCATCACTTCCAGGGATGGGGCAGCAGCAGCTTCTCTGGGCAGCCTGTGCCAGCACCTTGCCACCTTCCCAGCCAAGAATGTCTTCATTTTGTCTAATCTGAATCTCCCCTCTTTTAGTTAAAAACACTTCCTCCTTGTCCTATCATCATCTGCCTATGTAAAAAATCACCCTCCTTTTTATAAACCCCCCTAAAAAGGAGGTGTTTTAAGGTCTCCCTGGAGCCTTGTCTTCTCCAGGTGAGCACCCCCAGCTCTCCCAGCCTGTCTCTAGAGCAGAGGGGCTCCAGCCCTTGGATTATCTCCATGGCCTCCTCCGGACTCTCTCCAGCAGCTCCAGGTCCTGCTGCTGTTGGATCCCAGAGCTGGAGGCAGCTCTGCAGGTGAGATCTCCCTGGAGAAGGGCAGAGAGGGAGAATCCCCTCCCCTGACACTGCCCACAGTTCTTGGGATGCAGCCCAGGATGCAGTCGAGTCCCAGCTCCAGGGGATTGACTGGAAGGAACCCTCTCACCAGGAGACAACACCGAGGGGACGGATCACAAGATCTGCTGCTTGTCTCTGTTGCTGCAACAGCAAGAGAAGAAAAAGGAGACTTCAAGCCCTGTGACCAAGCAGTGGGAGAGCTCTCCACCATCTGCCTGCTGGTAAATTAAACATGAGCTCTGCTTAAGTACACGCCAATTACTGGAAAAGGCTGACTGTGACATGCGGTGACATCCTCCCCCTCGCTTCCTCTCTGCCCCCGTGTGAACGCGGCCGTGACTCCGCTTTTGAGCCAGCGCCAGGCAGGGATGCAAATCTCAGTGGCTTCTTCCACTCACCACGTGTGGCAGGGCTGCATTTGCCGGAGGAAAAAACCCCGCACTGCCCGAAACACCCCTGCACTCGCAGCCCCTGTCTCCTCCAGGGTTCCTCCTCCCAGGGAGAACCCAAACCTGCCTGCCTCCCGCAGCCCTTGTAGGAATGGAGGGACAGAATGCACCCGAAGTCCAGCAGATTTATGGCTCAGGCTGGCTGCTGTTAACCTTTTCCAGCCTGGTGGAGAGTTGGGAATACAACAATTAACGCCTGGTTTTCAAGTGTGAAAGGAGTTGCAAATTTTGCCCTTGGCAGCACCTGCCAGGCGAGGCACAGGTTGTAAATCAAAGCATCAGCACTAATAAATGCAATGTCAAGAAGCTAAAGAAAGTAAATATCCAGTTCAGACATCAGATAGAGGTTCTCCTGTGTTTTATGACTCCTCTAATCCATCAGCAGACAGCGATAGGACAAGGAGGAACAGTTTTAAACTAAAAGAGGAGAGATTTGGATTAGATATTATGAAGAAAATCTTTACACAAAGAGTAGTAAGGCACTGCAATAAGTTGCCTGGAGAAACTGGGACTGCCCCATCCCTGGAAGTGTTCAAGGCCAGGTTGGACAGACCTTGGAGCAACCTGGTCTCATGGAAGGTGTCCCTGCCCATGGCAGAAGGGTTGGAACAAGATGATCTTTGAGGTTCCTTCCAAAGCACCCTGGGATCCTGTCAGCATCTGCCCCACTAGACAACATCCCTTCTGCTGCGGTCCCCAACCCCAGCAGATCCTAAACTGGAAGGCAGTGACCGAAGTGAGGTGAGAGCACAAGGTTGATGTGCCCTGTGGGAACACTGCTTATTTGGGATTGCCCAACATCAGGTCTCAGGATTACAGAAAATCTATAACTAAGACCATGGGGAAGCAGGGGGATGTTGACTCTGGAGGGCAAGGAGGGTGTGCTTCCACCTTGTCTCTTGTTTGAGATGCCCTGGCTGTGTTTGAAAGCAGAATGGGCTCCACATCTGAGCCCTGGGTTTGATCTCTTCCCATACAGGTTCATGAATAAAACTGCTGGAGATCCACGTGGGTGTGTGACTCTTCCTAGAGGCTCTAACAGAAATTTACCCCTCTAGGAATCACTGAAGTATCCCTGGGGATCACAGAGAGTGAGAAACGAGGCAATCCACCACTCCTGTCAGACCCTTCGTGGGCAAATAAACCAAGCACAGGGTTTGAGCTCCAACAGATCTGAATCCACTCTCTGGATCCCTCTTTGACCTCCTGGCTCCCAAGATGCACAGAGGAGCTCATGCCACCCCCAGACATAATAACAGTGATAGTAACAAAGACAACAGTGATAATAGTAATAATAAAAATACAACTTTTCTGTCCATCAAGGCCAGACCTGCCTTGGGGTGATCTGCACACATACAGACACCAACACAACAGGCAATTTTCAGTGGTTTTACAACCAGAGCTGGCAGCTGACAGGGGAAATATTTTGTGCCTCTTGCCCCAGAAGTGTGTAAAACGAGGTGTTTTCCCACAAGTTCTCCCCTTCCACGTGCAAGCAGTGGAGATGGAGTTTCCCTCTGAGTGTTGGGACTTTCCTGGGGCTGTGCATGGTGTGGCCATGGTGTGCATCATGCTCATGTGGCTGCAGCTGCTCCCAGTCCTACCCAGCTCATCCATCACAGTCATTGTCCCCCTGACAGCAGAATGCTGCCCTCAGCTGTGCTCAGACCCTGTAGTTACAATCCACACAGTCCTGTGGTGCACAGGCTGCACCTGTAGTCAAGATCCTCCTCAGTGTGCCTCAAAGGAGGAGCTGATTTGAGCACTCTGGTTTATTTTGGGAGAGGACCTTTGGACAACAGACAGCCCCAGCTGATGCATGTACCCAGACTGGGTGATGGGTATGGTGTGACTGCATCCCTGAGCCCTGGCATCCCCTGCACTGCTCCTGGTTAGTCCAGACCACACACCAGGGACACACCAAAACTCCACTGATGACCCTGACCCTGTTGGTTTGCCAGTAGAAACACAGCCTGGCATGTTGACGCAGAGAGCTTCAATTTTTGATAAACCAACATTTTCATATCAGAAAAAGCTCACCCAGAAGAATCCTGCGTGGCTCTGCCTGCATTCCCAGCCTTACTTTAAACACAGATGATTCCTCCCAGCAGCCACAGCCCTGCTATGATCCCTGCCTGCTTGGATGAGCTCCTACTGACAGTAGCTATAAATAATCCCAGCCAGCATCAGGAATGACCTCTCTGAAAGATTTATTTACTGCAGGCATGACCAATACACAGTGATTTTATTTGCTCTTTGCACACAGTTGCTTGGGCCCTTTGGTTAATTACCTAGAAGAGGATGCTGCTGGATTTCCACCCTGGAATGGATCCGTTTTTGATGGCTTCAGTGCTGTACTCTGTCTCAGCAGAGGTGATGATAACCCAGAGAGGGTTGCAGCTAATGGGATCTGTCTGAAACACGTCCAGTTCACCTGAGGACACCAGGCCTGATCCTGATACAGCCATTAGGTCCATTTCCTTGGGTGGATTTATTCCTAAGCCCTCCCAGTAAATGTTTCCTTATCCAGAGGTATCTTGATCTCTGGCATTTGCCTGCTGAGGCATGAGGTGATTGTGAGTGAGAGTGGATCTCCCATGCAGCCTGGCCTTGGGACTCCACCCTTCAAAACTGGACTCAGACCTCTTCCTGAGATGGATTCCACAGCTGTTTATCTCAAATTAGCTCTTCAAAACAACAGAGGAATTTGGCAGCTGCTTAATATTTCCCTTTACCTTTGCACGGGGACAAACACATCCCCTTTTGGAGCAGGGACAGTTTGCTTGTGCTCATTTAGCACTTCAACACTGATTTTCTGTTGTTGCAGAAACAGAAATCTGTTGTTTATCTGTTATTTCTTGTGTTTCTTTAGGTACCAATTGTTCAGTTTTAGGTGGTTCTGTGAGGAGCAAGGAGTTGGATGTAATGATCCATAGGGGTCTCTGCCAACCTGAGATGTTCTACACTTCAGCTTTGATCCACAGCCTGCAAAAGATGCACAGACACGAGAACTCCACCCACAGCCTGTAGATTGGCTGGACACTGGGATTGTGTGGGCTTCTTCCAAAAATCCTGGCTGTCAAGGACAAGCCATGAACCTAAATCCTCTCCCCCAGGCTCGAACAAAAACCCTCCAAGGAACCCAAGGAATATTTTACAATATTCCTCCAAGGAATATTTTACAATGCATTGTACTGCCACGGGGAAGTACCTGAGGGGCAGATCCCCAGGAAAAAAAAAAAAATTGAAGAGGCTCCTAAAGAAGCTGCAAAACTCAAATTACAGTCTCAGACACACAACCAAACCACGGCAATGGCAGCCTGACCCAACACGTGCATGGCCTCACCCCGTGGCATCCCTGCATTGCCTGGCTTAGCTTAACCCTCCCAGCTCTGCTGAGTCAGCCTTTCTGCAGGAAAATCAGCTTCACAGCAGAGGCAAAAAGCCGTCCTGGGCTGGCTGACACCCTCACAGCCCTTAATCCCCCTCCAGCCCGTCCTTGCCAACCCTCAGAGCAGCCGTGCAGGCGCAGGGCAGCAGAGCTGTGCTGGGAGAGGCTTTGGGAGGAAGGTGCAGGTAGGTTCAGATCAGCTTAGCAGATAGGAAGGTGTCCTGGGTTGAAAAATGTAACCAAAAATGTGTATTCTATTTTCATCTGTTGAAGCCGGTTGGGAGATATTGTTCTTTATCTCTTGTAACTCCAGGGGGGGAAGAGGGCGATGCCTTCTGTTAATGGACACCTGATAACACCAGATAAGGCAGGGCCTCCTTATCTCTTCCTGCACCCATCCTCCTCCCAGGGACATCCCCTGTGAATGGGCCATTGAAGGCTCTCACAGGACTGATAACATCACCTCATCCCATTGGGAGATGCTCCACCCAGCGGGAGGAGCCAAAGCCTTTCCATGGGATAAAACAGCAATCCCAAACCCCAAGGGAGCCTGTTCCCACTGGATTCCCAGAGGATGACTGGGCCCTTTCCTGAGGATCATCTCTGCTCCAACAGAGCCACATCTGTCACTCTGGGGGGACTCACTTCAGACTGCTTCCAACACCCTGACCAACAGGGTGTCAGGTTTGCATTCTGACTCTGTCAGTGGTCCCTTTGTACTATTGTGTTTATCTTATTTTATTTTTATTTTATTTTTATCTTTCTTGTTGTTTGTTATCTCTCTATTAAATTGCATTTCTGACTTGGAGTCTCAGTGATTTTGCTTTCAAACCAGTACAGAGGGTGATAAAATAAAACCACCATGATAAAAACCAGCGAGGGCAGACAGGTGGGCTTTGTGCTTCAGCCTGGACCTACCAGCCCCCCTCCCTGTCTGGGGCACTGCTGACAGAGCTGCCCAAGAGCATCTCGAGGGATGACACCGAGGTGCCAGACACCCCCCTGAGTCACATCTGCATCCCTGAGGTCACTCCTCTCTGCTGGGCTATCCCAGGAGGTGCCTGGGGGTGTCCTGGTGAGTGGACAAGGTGGGTGTCCAGCCCTGTGTAAGATAAGGGCAATGAAAACCCCATTTCATCCTGAATGAGTGATAAAGGGTCACCCCCATTCTCCCATCAGTGGTTCTTCTTCCCCCAGCATTACTCCAGTGAAGTGTTTTCCAACAAGGGAATGTTTTTTTTTCCAAAAAAGGGCCAACGCTTCTTTAAAAAAATCTTCAGCAAAACAGGGAAAATGATATGTCAGTTGACAAGGTCAAAAGGAGCTTCAGAAATTTTGAAAAATATCAGTTTCCATCCCATTTGGACAGGAAAGTATTTTTATTTTTATTTACGTTTAAAAAAGGAGATCTCGGGTGAACCGAGATCCTTGGTTTTCAGCCAGCTGTAACCATGAATCCTTCAAACCCTTTATTACAACTTTTCTGGTTTAATTCACTTTCTTCCCAGTCCCATCTCTCTGCAGGGTTTGCCGACTCCTGCAAGTGACTTTATTTAAGGGGTGCAGGTCGACTTCTTTGCCCTCTGCAACAGACCCCATCACAGGCAAAATTGTGCCCAAAAAAGATGCTTAAATCAGTCTCTGTGCAGTGGCAATGCTCAGAAATATTCACCATAAGCTAATTAGCAAGTCTGGAAAGGCATCCCATCATTATTACAAATGAATTATGGTGAATATCAATGCTTTATTATTTTCTTATGCCTTGCTTATACAGCAGCCAGTCCTTGCTGAGTAATTTCCAGCCAGACAATAACCTCCCTGTACCAAGTGATTTCAAAAAGGTGGGCTCATCCACACCAGTGATGGTGTAAAAATGTCCCTGAGAATGTGGCCAAATGGATTGTAGGAAAGACTGGGTCAAAACGCCAAAACAATGCTGAAATATGAGGCAGACAGAGAGAGTAAGGTGGATGTGAGGCAGGAGAGCACATCTGAACTTGTCACAGGTGAACCAGAGCTGGCAGGAGGAGGAGTGAGTCAGGCCACCACCGTGGTGGCACCGATGGGAGCAGGTGACATTGATGCTGTCTGAAAGGGAAAAGAGCAGCCAGGGTAAGTCACAGTCCCTGCAGCCACACCAGTGGGAGAGGCAGGAGGGAAAACAGCCACGAGCTCTGGTGCCACCACCCTGACACCCAGTGTGAGCTGCCTGTAGGGGCACCCAAGGACAGCCGGCCTGCAGCACCAAGGATGGGGTGACCAAACACCTGTGGGAGAGCCACAGCCTCCTGTCCCACTCTAATTCTGACAGATCAGTGAAATGAAAGGGCAAGGAGACCTGCTCCTTTTTAATGCTTTTATTGAGAAATCAGCTCTGGGTGGGGCCCGCGGGGTCACAAACACCACCCCGCTGCTCCCTTTGGGGACATGCAGGAGGAGGTGGCAGCTCTGATACACAGCAGAGCTGGGACTGCTGTCCTCATGGGGGTGCCAGGAATGCCAATTTTGGGCTCGTTGTCTGGGGGTGTCCTGCAGATGGAGAACTGCTGAGGTCACAGCAACATGGTGGAGTTCCTTTGGTTGGTGTCTTGTCCTCTCCACTGCTACGCCAGCCTAGGGGTGCTATTTCCAGTCTTGGATTTTGCACTGGCTCGTTGTCTCAAGGGTTCTTTATCTCTGAGCAGTACCCAGTGTCCCAGTGTCCCTTCATTTGCATATTGTGCACCATTTTGGGGAGCAGTGGAGGTGTTACCCAACCAGTAACAAAATGGATACAAGTAAGGGGCTATTGGGCGGGGTAATTAACAATATGGGTGATTCACATTTAACAATTAACAGAACACGGTAACAATCGATTAACCTATAAACTTGTTCATAACAACCAGTGCCCTGGGGTAATGAGTGGGTAGAGATGGACCAAGAACCAGGGAAATGCGAGGTGACGTTTGCTTCTGCTGCCACACGGTGCGACCCCCGAGGGAGGACAGCGGTATTTTTAGGTGCCACCAACCTCTAAACCAACACATCCCCTGCTAGCCAGAAAGCCTTCTCCTCTCTTCATCTCCAACCCTGCCCACAGGTTGGCACCCAGCTTTGGTGGAGGCATCCAACACAGGCTCTCTCCAGTCTGGTTTGGATGACATTTATCAAAATGCTGGGTTTTCTTTCTGCTGGTGCTCAGGCAGTCATTTGGGTGGACAAAGGCAGCAAATGGCAAGATCCAGCTCTGGAAATATCTCCTCATAATGACCAAAATCACAGCTTAATTGTGGGGTTTGAGCTGCAGCTAGAAATATCTGGATTTGGGGCTGTGCTCGTTCTTGAGCTGCCCTCCCCCACGGTAATTATTCGTTAGGTCTTAATTACTGTTTCTCTTTGTAGCTCTAATTCAGCCACATTTTTTGGTCACAACCTCTGCTGCCACCCACTTCTCTAACTCCTTCTCTGAGCCACCAACATCAAATCAGAACAAAGATTAAAGTAAAGACCCAATAATGTTTACTGGTGTGTTGCCAGAAGCGGGTGCAATATCAGAGTCTGCATTTTCTACTAGAGGGTGAAGCAATTCACAAAGCCTGGGGGATCCTGAATGTTGTCCCTTCAGACCATGTCAGATCTGAGTCTCAGATCAGCAAGAAAAAAAATCTTCTCACTGTGCAGCAAACTGGGTGGACAGATTGATCAGCTGGGTTTTATCCTGCTTGCCCTGAAGCTCACCAGGCTCAGTAACATTGTCACAGTGCCAATTAGATTTTCTTAGGATTGTGGGAGATAACACCCAGAGAAGACCTCTCAAAGCATTTAGCCTACCGTCAGCTGGTCTGGAGCTGCTGGGGCCACCCATGCCCTGCCCCAGAGCAGACACAGCTCCTGGGGATGGACCTCAGAGCAGGGTGGAACGTGAGAGATGAAGCTGACTTAGATGTAGGCACTGCAAATTAATTTTCTGAAATAGAACCATAGGACAGTTTGGGTTGGAAGGGACATTGTCGTGGTTGCGGGGGAGGTGAATTTTTCCAGGGGGATGTGGGCAGTCCAATCAGTAATCAGCTTTTCTGCTAGCACCTGGATTGGTCACTCGGAGGTTTGGACACGCCTCTGAGGACACAAAGAGTTAAAAGCACGAGTCTGGGGGGTTCGGCCTCTTTTTCAGATCCTGGTTTCAGCAGAGGGACGTGTGAGGCCTCCTTCCCCTGCCCGGCCACGAGGCTGGGTGGGGGAGGGGAAACACGTAGTCGGCTCAGGTAAGCCGGAGCCCCTGGGGGAAGAGAAGAGAGTGGACAGGACTGGAACTGAGCTGCCCCGTCCAGGATGGAGGGGTGGAAAACTGTGGAAGTGCCTTCTGTGTGTGCTCACCCCCTCTTCCCCCCCAAACTCAGGGAGAAGGTGCCCAGCCACCTGGGAGTTGCCAAGCCTGGGAGTGCCTGAGCCCGCACCCTGCTGGGAGATAGAAGCTGTTAACCCTTGCTTGGCAGAAAGAAATTTTTCTTAGACATTGATTCTCATGACTGGTGATTTTGGAAAAAAGGAGAAGGAAGCGGCCTGGGACCGAGATGATAAAGCATGATTGGAAGGAACCCGATGGAAGAATGAGAGGAGTAGCCTTCTGAGCTGGACTTCTCTTGCATAATGTCAGCCATGGACTGAACTTGAGTCTCTTTTGAACATAAACTGCATTTTGGGTGGATGCAGCTGCCCTGCTTTTGCTACAGTGACTGGCACTTGAAGAGTGGAGCGAGCAGAGAAAAGAGGGGGAGGGTGAGGTGGCGCCCTCTGCCCTCAGGGCAGACCTGCTCCTGGAACCCCGGCCCCTGGGTAAAAAGGGGAGAGCTCGGCATGCAGCATCCTTAAAAAGCCCTGTATGTAGTTTTGGCCTATGAGACAGCGGTGAGAGCGTTGGACATAGGAAAAAGAGAGAGTCACCCTGGCAGACTTCTCCGGGCGGTGCCACGGGTGACATGGGAACACATAAGGAGTGGACCTGTGTGTTCTGGAGAACAGTCTGTGGTGCCAGAGAGACTCCTCTCTCCCTTGCTGAACTGAAGATTAGTTTGTTTTTGAGTGGTGATTGTTTGATCTAAAACCCAAAGGTTGGTCTGTGAAGAGTGATGTGTGGGAAGGTAGAAACTGGGAGAAGAAATGTTCTAAGAAGTTTTTATTTCTGTCTGTGTGTGTGTTTAAGAGTATTTCTGTCCCTGTTCTTATGTAATGTAATAAAGTTTTGGTGGGTTTTTTTTTTGTTTTCAAGATTTAAGCCTGCTCTGCTCTGTTCCTGATCACATCCCACAGTAGCTGTTAGGGAAAAAAAAACATATTCATGGGTGCATTAACATCTGGCCAGTGCCAACCCATGACAGACATTCAAAGGTTATCTTGTCCGACCCCCTGCAATGAGCAGGAACATCATCTAGATCAGGTATTTGGGGGTTATATCAACGCTTTTGGTCTTGACTTTTTACCACTACTCCTCCATCCACATGATGTAGTGTCCTCCAGCATTGCTGACAAATAAATTCAATTTTGATGCACTTTCTCTACCCATGCCACCACTCAGCCTCAAAGAGGACACAGCTGGACACACGAACAAGGGAAATGTGAGGGAAAAATATTGACATCCACACAGCTTTCCATTAACCATGAATGCAACAGGGGCTCCCCTGGGGATGGGGAAGGGACCTTGACATTTGGCAGAGTTTAGGTGTGGAGCAGCCAGACTGTAATTTACACAGAGCTACAAAATAAATTTTCCATATCTCAGGGTAAATATATTCCTTCCCAGGACATCTTGCTTGCAGCAAAACTGCACAAGTGCATCTAGACACCTGGAAATACTGCAATAATCCCTGCTACAGCCACTTGCAAAGCAATTCCCGAAAACAGATTTTTTTTTTTTTTTTAATTTTTTTTTTTTTTTTAAATTTTTTTTTTTTCCCTCACAGACGGATAAAAAAGAAGAAAAATCCCCTCCAATCCCAGGACAGGAGGGCAGTCCCTCCCCAGCCGGAGGCAGGTGAGCCTGCCGGCTGTGCTTCATCCAATGTGTTGCATTGTGAAGGTTTGCCCGTGGTTTAGTTAATCCCAGACACATTCCTGAGCCATCAATCAGAGCTGAGTCAGCCAGCGTGACTGGTCTGCCCTTTTTATTTTTTTTTTTTAGCCATCACAAGTTCTCCTGCCTTGCTTGCCAGCAGCGAGCTGGGAGTTTATTCCTTTATTTATTTATTTATTTTTATTTTATTTTTATTTTATTTTTATTTTATTTATTATTTTTATTTCAATAAAAATGGGACTTGACTGGGAGAAGGGAAATGTTCCTGCTGTCGAGTATAACCTTTAAAGCTGCATTGCCTCCAGGAGCTTCTCATCTCTGGGATGCTGCTGCAAAATGCATCACATGGTAGAAAAAAAAAAAAGGATGCAGCCTGGGATGGCAGTGGCACTGATTCCCCTCCCTTACTCGGGGTGACACGACACAAGCCCCATTGTGCACATGGAAAGAGGAGAACAGATTTTTTTGGGGTGGGGATTTTCTTACAGAGCAGCCTTGGAAATGCTGCCCAAAGCCCTTCTCAGGGAGGCAAAACCTTCTCCCTGTGCTCATCCCACAAGGACAAGGTTTTATCAGGGCTTCCAAGCAGCCCCTAGGGAGGGCAGGGGAGCTGCACTGATGTTGTGGCTTCGTGTGACCTCAGCCCACCCCGGCTGGAGGTGTTATCAGAGCCCCTGCAGGACGGGAGCAAGGCTACACTCCCTGCCCTAAAACACGGCAAGTGTTTTGTCTCTGCCCTGTCCAAGGCGACAGCCAGGTTGCTAGAGATAAAAATGAATAGCTAAAGACAAAAAATCTTATGGCTGCTGGATTTCTCGGAGAGCACAGGTCCTCCCTGCCCTCAAGATGCACGCAGGGATGATTATGTCCACCTAGAAAATATTATTGCAGATGTCTCAATCACACCTAAAATGAGAGAACACCCGCCTTGGTGAGAGGGCCTGGAGCACAGAGCAGTTGGGAGAAGGGAGATGATCCCTGCATATCCCAAAAAGCTCTGGCCCTAAGCTGCACATCAGCAGGAGCCAAACCAGCTCCATACCTTCTAGCCCCTCCTCACCAGTTTTTGGAGATACAACTCCTATAGTGGGACAAGCCTCTGATCACAAAAGCATTCACCCAAGGTGTGCTCCAGAAAATCATGTAAAATTACACCTACCCCTGCCTCCTTGCACTTTTTCTCTGGAACAATAAATTAATGTTAAATTAATTCATAAAAAACCCACACACAACTTTACAGGGAACTTTTCTTGCAGGTGGCAGCTGCTGTTTTATTGCCTTCAGGGCAAAGACAGCCCTTCATTCAGCATGCAGGTAGCTGATGTCAAGAACTAGACGAAGTTTGAATAAATACCTAGTCCTGCCTAATTTGCAGCCTAGATTTAGATCTAGGCAGGACTGATCAATGCATCACTTTTCTACTCAAGAGTGCTGCAGCATTTCAAAGCTTGGATGGCATTTACTTGTCCTAAGTAGGTGTTAATGCTTGCAGAATTCATAGAATGGATTGAAAAACACCTCCCACTAAACCAGGTTGCTCCAAGTCCCCTTCAACATAGCCTTGAACATTTCCAGGCATGGAGCATCCACAATCTCTGAGAGTTTTTATTTATGAGGCACGTGTGAGGCAGCACAGGGTGACCCTTAGGGCCTGAGAGCATGATTTCTGTCACAAGGAAGGACCAGGTCACATCTGTATTTCAACAAGATATTTTATTGGTCCAGCAACTGCAAAATATACAAATTTCTGAAAGGCATACCCTGTTTTTAAGCTGGCACAGCTTTGTATCAGGCAATTATTCCAGACATATATACAGAACAGTTAACATACCACAAATCAAAAAAAAAAAAAAGTAATCCCAAGTAACTACACCCTTCTCTCCCAGCTTTGCAGTATACATTAAATAAATAAAGAGCGCTTTGCTATCAAAAAAAAAATTAAAAAAATAAATTCAAGTATCACAAAGGAAAACAAACCAGAGAGAGAAAAAAAAAAATTTGGGGTATGAAATCATTGGTGTGGTTTTGACATGTCCTCTCTCTCAGTCTGCCTTGGCTGTGGCATCAATTGCCCAGTCCTTGGCTCTGTTAACCAAGAAGATGGACAGCAAGGATTTTTGGGGCAGATGTGGTGGCACAGGGTTGTCACCATGCCACCAACCCCTCCAGCACAAGAGGAACTCAAGAGAACAGTTTTCCCAACACTGGAAAAACATCATGTTTGAATTTCAGGGTTTTGTAGACCTACTGAAACATCTATCAATACCAAAAGATGAAAGTTTAGGGCCATTTTGGGATTTTTTTTTGTTTGTTTTTTTATATATATATTTATATATATACACCCAAACACAAACACACGCCAAAACATCCGCGCAATTACACGCGTACATGATTGATCTCGGGGCAGCCAGACGTCATGTTTGTATTGGCTGGCTTATCTTTTTGCAGCAGGAGGAGGAGAGAGATAAGACTCCCCACGAAGGAGGAAGCTGAAAAGAGCCAAGTGAGTGGCCTCCCCAAAACATTCATTTATCTGAAAGGCAGAGAAACCGAAAGCGCAGATGCCAGCCAGGGCACGGAGCGAGAAGTCCGCTTTTAATGAGGCTATTAAAACAGAAACAGAGCAGGGGGAGGGAGTGCTCTTTGTTTTATCTGTACAGGAATATGATACGCATATGCACAAGCTCACACAGGCAGGGCACTGCCGGGACTGTCACCCCCGTGGGACACGGGCTGAGCGTGGCCCCGGCGCCCTCCCGCCGTCGGTGCCGCTCCGAGCGCGAGGCCGAAGCGTGAGGCACTGTGGTTCGCCTTTTCCCAAAGGAAAAACAGACCAAACCCACCCCCAAAACAAACACACGCTCGCCAAACAATCCTCGCCCATCTCTGGGGATGGTGTTCCCTACACAGGACACTGGGGAAAGCCACGGGAAGGGTGAATCCAAAGGGTTGTCCCACCTTCCGTTCCCCAGCCTAGTGCTGCAGGAGGGGTGGCTGCTTTCACCTCCTGCCTCCAGCAAAAAAAAAAAAGAAGAAAACAAAAAAAACCCCACAAGATGGGCATGGAGAAGATGCCCATGGTGGGGGAAAAAACCCCAAACCCAACCCAAAACCCTAAAAAAAATTTAAAATTCTAAAATCCACAGACTTTTGCACAAAGCAATAGTGGTTAATTGCCATTTTTAACTGCTGTCTGCCAGCCCAGGACAGGCTGCCAACAAAGGATCTTATGGATCAAAGCGCTGGGAGTTGGCTGATGGAGTCAGTCAAGAGCTCACCCTGCTCCCCCCACTTCAAACACTGTAACTACTATTATTTTGTAGTCCCAGCTTTCCAGCATGCAAAATACAATTAAAAACAAACAGAAAAAGTTGCCTGTATTCAGGCTTCCCCTGTTAAGGGGTACAACTTGGGAAAAAAAAAGAAAGTAGTTATGCTTCTGCCACAAATAAAGTGCAAAAACCAAGCAGTTTCTAAGTATACACACACACGTGTGCATGTATATATAAAATTAAAAAAATACAGACAAAACTGTCCCTTCTTGTGGCTTTTTGCAGTCAGACAGGGATTCCTGCAACCCAGCCAGACCTCTGGCCACCTCCACGAGACCTGTATGTCTACAAAATGCATCTAAGCCTAGGGATGCAAACCCTTCCCAACACCTCCACTTTCATCTAAAAAAAGAAGAGAGGGGAGATGAAGTACCAGCACAGCACCTCAAACAGTGCTCAGCCTCCCCAAAATTCAGCCCATGCCTGAATTCAGACCATACCTGGGTGCTCACAAAGCATCACCCCAGCCCCTGCTGGCATGGTTCCTCATGCACTGCAGGCAGCTTCCAACTGAGCAGCAGATCTACATTCTCTGCAAACTCCTTTAAGGTATGTTGATTAAAAAAAAAGTGAAAGAATGGGTTGGTTTTTTTATTAAACCCTGCAGTTCTTGCAGTTTTGGAGGAGTTCACACAGCTGCTTTCCTGGTGCTCACAGATCTGCAGGAGCCAGGCTGGCATTGTGTGACCAGTTGTAGTGTGGGTGAGGGACTGCAGCACAGCATGTTAGGGGATTATTCAAAAGTAATTAACAATAATAATAATAAAAAAATTGCAAAACCCCTTTACCCACCCCCCCTTCCCCCTATTTCTCTGCTAACCCCGCACCATCCACATATATACACACCCCACCCAGAGATGGATGGGTACCAATCATCTATACAGAAGATCAAAACCGCTGGGAAAAAAAAACAAAACAGAGAGGGAAAATGAAACTCCTGTGCGCTACAGAAGCACTTTACAGCTCGCTACGACCTAAGAGGATGCCGGAGAGGAGAGCAAACAGCCTGGAGAGCTGGTGGTGACCCCGGGAGGGAGCAGGGCTCCTCCTCCTCAGCTCTCCTGCGTTCTGCGGAGCCGGCCCGGCGGGGAGCAAGCGGCAGGGATGGCGCTGGGATGGGGAGCTGGCCCCTCACCACGGAGCCCACGGAGTCACGACGGCTTCTGGGAGCTGTTCATGTTCTGCAACGAGAGGGGAAGGAGAGGAGTCAGGGGCTGTGCCAGGCTCCCAGCCCGGCAGAAGCTTCCAGGGGCACGTGGACAAGGGGACGAGGAGGGACAAAGCCACGCAGGGGTCACTACAGAGCACCCGCCACGGGGGAGAGGCACTGCCCACCCGAGGAGAGAGGCAGGTGAGTGACTCACTGCTCACCCCCTCCTCAAGCATTGCCTGGCTTTAGTTACAGGGTTAGAATTTGGATATCCCTTGAAACGGAGCTAAACCCAAGGCAGCTCTCCCACCCCACCCTGTCTGCCCTTCTGAGGCTGCTCTTTGGTCCATGCAAGGCAAGGTGGTGGGACCACAGCAGCCCAATTGAACACCTCTCTCTTGCTCCCCTTGAGGGTGGGCAGTGTCCCCCCTGCCTGCCAAGGACGAGGACATTGTTTGTCCATCCTTGGCAATGCCAACAACAGGCAGCTCTCACTGGCCATGCCAAGGACCAGCCACCACCAGTGGCAGAGCAGCAGCACAACTCCCCTGGTGACACCCCATGAGGTTCCATGGGCCCAGGGGACACTCCAGACACAGCCCTGGTACAGAGTGACGACAACAGGGACCCACCAGCACGTGGTGAGGACCACAAAACCAGAGACAACCAGCTAAACACAAGCAGGACCAGTCCCGAGGAGAGCATCTGCTCCAGGAGAAGCCCAGGGGACCACAAGGACATTTCCCAACTCACAGAACTACATGAAACAAGGTAGGGAAGAAAAGGACTAGGAAACAGCTAGGAAGGATTCTTTTTTGTTGTTTGTTTGGAGGGGTTTTTGGTTGGTTTTTTTAATGCTTTTACTAACTAAGCTGCCTCTAACAAGCACCAGGAATCCTGGCCAGGCTACGAGGCAGAGCGGGCTGAGCTGTTCTCTCTGCTAGCTAAGGAGACAGGAGGAGGGTTAGGAAAAGCCACATGCACCACAGCCATTTACCTTGGAAATATTAGCAAAGAGAAAACTTTGAGAAAGTGACAAACGGGTCTTCTTTTTAAGCATGAAAAGTGAAGGGGAGAAGAAGGGAGGGGATCAGGTGACTGTTCAAAAGTGCACTTCGGATCACAAACCAAGCAAAAGGAAAAGAAATCATCACGCCAGGTAGTCCCACAACCCCCAGTCAGCTCAGTCCCACAGCCAGGAGGACTCTGAGGTATTTCCCATGTCCCCAGCCTCTCCAGGCACCCCCTGGCCCTCCTGGATGGGGTCAAGACCCCAACAGTGAGGGCTGATGCAGGGAAGCTCCCACTACCAACCCAGGCTCACGATGCAGGTTGTGAAGGAGGGACCTTCCACCTCCCCAGCCCCGTACAGGTGGTGACAGTGAGGGACCAATCCAGAGTAGAAGGCAGCAGCCTCCCAGAGCTAACAGCAGTGTGGATGTCACCAAGCCCTGGGTTTGGCATGTCCTCACAGGTCCCACAAAAGCAGCCTTTAAGTTCTACACTAGGAGGTGGAGAAGGCTCCCAGCAGCTGGAAGATTTAAACTTGCTGCTGCCAGCCTACACCTGGCATGGGTAACCATCATTGCCCTGCTCCAGCAAAATCTGACACATCCACCTCCCAAACTCAACACCAGAGCGTGTTTTCAGTGTCCCAGCCAGCACCAAGGCATGCAGTGCCTTTTGTTACAATACAGATGTGAAAACGGTGGAGGGAAGGATGGACAAAACTAAAACCCTTTTAGAGCAACCCAAGAGGATCAGGTTTCATCGGGGGCTTGAGTGGCCATGAGCAGCAAGGGAAGGATCACAGGCATGCAGGCCATGCTGAGCAACTCAACCTCTACACTCACCCAACCCATCCACAAGCAAAGCCAAGTGCACAGTCCTAACCTCCCTTTTCTCAAAAATGTTTACTCTAAAAGGGGAAGAAATATGAGATTCAAGAGCTGCTACAGGCAAGCAGGGCTGAGCTCTGGGCTGGCCCTGTTAGAGCAGATCCCTCCATCTTCAGCCCACAGTACAACCCAAGGGATGCTCACTGGCTGACTTGAACTGGCCCTGCTGGTTTGAACTGGCCCTCAGAGGGCAAAAAGACCCCCTGGACACTACCCAGTATCAGCTCAGCCCCAAAGTCCTCCCAGTCTTTGACAAAACTTCTGAGCCCATACCAGCAACTGCTGCTCTGAACTCAATGTAGTGTTAATTAATAGTCTACACTTAAAATTTATCCAGGAGCTGTCCTGTCCCTGTTCCTCAGGGATTTAACAGCACTAAGCCAAACTGCCACAGCCTTGATTATTCAGAATTAGTGCATCAAATGCTCAGGATGTTTTGCTTTCTTAACAGGGGTAAGAGAAGGACAATTTCCATTCACTCTGCCCACAGCATCTAGGCTGACTCTTTCCAAAATCCAAGTTTGCAGAACTGCAGATGGCTGGTCCCAGGAGCATCCAGCTCCGGAAAACACATTGCAGAGGAGGTCAGAAGCTTCTCAGATACCTCTCTGGTGCCATCACTCTCAGACACAACTCAGAGCCCTCAGGAAGGGCAGAGCACCCAGCTCTCTCACCTACAGTACAACATGCTATCACCGGGGAGACAACTCCAGAACACCCAACAGCATTGCCCACAGGCACCATCATCAGGGAGAAAGTGGTAATTTGCTTAATTTCACCACAAAATTGGGACACTCCTTCAAGCTAGGATACAAACCAGCACCCCCAGTCTTGTCTTTACCTTTCCTCAAACAAATCCTCCCCGCAAAACAGCAAAATATTAACTCCATGAAATCCACACCCCATCCAGATTTTGCAACAACAAAACAACCCAGCAGGATGGCAAGAGACATGGAAAAAAGGTTTGGAAGGGGGGATAAGACGCAAGAAGGTACTTACAGGCATGCCTTCCCTAGTAAAGGCTGCAGAGAGACAGAGAGAACAGAGAGAGGCGTCAGTAACCCCGCGCCACACCGGGCAGAGGACAGGGGACAGCAGCGAGGGGCACCGGGCAGCCAGAGCTGGCAAAAGGTTCCTTGTGAGGCTCAGCCAGCCCTGGCAGAGCCCTGGGAGCTGAGACAGAGCCAGCTGTCCTGGGAGGCTCATGCAAAGCAGCAAACAAGCAGAGCAAGGTGGGAGCACGGAGCCATTCCTAACCTGGCCGGGGATCTGGGCGAGGAGGGGAGAAAGGACACGACACCAACACAGACAGCAGGGACAGGGGCTGGGCACGACAGCCAGAGCCAACAGGCAGCTGGTGGCAAGGGCAGCATGGCAAAGGCTCCTATAGATTATATAGGACCCCTTAGTGAGCTTAGGAGAGGGGTTTGTGCCTGGAGAAGTGAGCAGCAAGCAAGGCCTCCCTTCCTGTGTCCCTTCGTGGGTGGGTGGAAGAGGAGAGGACACACATGGCAGCTACCCACAGGGTTTCACACCCAGGTTCACAACAAGAGCCTTCTACTCCATTTTGGTCCATTTTGCCTACAGCTCCAGGATGAAGGAGACCCTTCCAGCCAAAGATGAGTCTTGGCAGCTCCTCCTTAAGAGAAGCACAAGAGCATTTGATTTATTGCCATGCCCAGGTCTACACTGGAGCCAAGCACACCCCGAGGGAAGGCACGAGCCCTTTGTTCCTGCTCACTCCAGGGAGGAGACCCCTCAGGAGGCTGATGCTGCATGGTGAAGGCACTGAATTAATACAGTCTAGAGCTTGGTGGAAGTTCATGATGCTCTCAAAACCCAAGAGAGAATCAACAGTGACCCAAGGCAGGGGCAGACAGCAGCCGTGGGAGGAAGACGCATCTCAGACAGCAGCACAGGTTACAACAAGTGCAAGCAGTTCCTCAGCTTCAGGAGTGACAGGAGGACAACAAACAAAACAACGAGAACAACAACAAAAAAAAAGGAAAAAAAAAAAAAAAAAAAGAAGGGAAAAAAAAAAAAGGAAAGGAAAAAAAAAAGAGTTCAACTAACTTGTCCCGGCATCTGCGTGGGCACTTCCTGAGGAACACAGCCTGGCAGGGCAGAAGAAACAGCCACATGCTCCTCAAAGCTGTTGATGCGAGGTTTTTTGGTGGGCTCTGGGCTTGCTAGAGGGGTAACGCTATTACGTCTCATGAGCGGGTTAGGTCCCTTCTTTGCTTCCTAAATTAAAGTGAGACAAAGAAAATAAAAGTAAATATAAAAAAATAAAGCAAAATAAGGAAAAAGGAAGAAGGCGACAGTTATAAAGGGAAAAAAAAAGAAGCAAGTTGCTTTGGTTTTCTTTTTTAATCTTGAAGTGGCCTCTGCTTTTCCCCACAGTCACTGTCAATGAGCAAAGGATGCACTGAAACGCTCTGGACACAAAAAACATAACCTGGTACAAAATGCTTAAGAGCGCAGAAAGGGAGGGGAGGAAAAAAAATGGCTCTGCACTCAGACATGAGACAAATCTTCTCCTCATCTGAGTCTCAGCTGACCAAAAAAAGTAACCACAGGTAGCTAAACACAGCCAGCAGCAATCCAGCCATGACTGTGCATAGAGGTGCCCACTGGTCTCCTCCTGGAAGCTCGATCCTCCAGCCAGAGAGGAGTGAAAGCAAGAAGGGGGAAGATGAGCCAGCCCAGGCTGACCAGGAAGATTTGGGAAATGGGAGCAGAGCAGCCAGCGAGGGTCAGCACTGCACCAAGCTCCAAGTGAAGCGGGGAGGGATGGAGGCAAAGCTGAGCAGGGGCACCCAAAGCACTTGGAACCTGTCTCACCCTGTCCTACCCATGGCCTTGCTGCCACTCCCAGAGAGGGTGGCAAAGCAGGGCAGCAATGGCCCCGTGCAGGGGGAAGGACTGGCTTCCCCCCTAGAGCTGCAGGGAGGGACAGGCGGCTCAGGTGCTGCCACCTGACAGGGAAAGCAAAGGAAAGGAGACCTGGGCCAAAAGGGGACAGCCCCGAGTGGTCAGCATCACTTTGGGCTCCACCACTGCTAAGCACAAGTTGGAAATGTCTCGGTATCTTGGGACATGGGTGCTGCCAGGGTCCCTCTGGGTGGCTGCCCAGCCCTGACACCCAGCTGGCATCCTCCTGTTCTGGCCTCTGAGCTCCAGTGGAGCACTTGGCACACAGACCCAACCTTACAGGGATTTCTCTCCACAGGAGGGGTCTCCCCCACAGAGCATCCCCAGCCCAGCACTGCCACCTCCTACTCTGCAGAATGACAGGGAGCCACGGGCAAACCAGGAAAGAGACCCTCAGAGGCAGAGGTAGGGCAGGCACTGAGGCCAGGCTCTGCCAGCCAGCTGGGACACCCGGGAGAAGTCACCTTCTCCATCCACATTCCCTGCTCAGGCAAGGGAATGACCATGCAGGGGAAAGTCAGAGACCAGGGAGGAGTTTTCCCTGGGCAAACACACCGGGAAGCAGGAACATGCAACAGTCCTTTTCCCTTGGAAAACCCTCAGCTGGCCACGACTTTGCAGAGCAAGAACACATCCGATGCTCCGAGTCTTCCACACCACCTCCAAGCACCCAGCTGAGCATCTCCCCATGCCCACCCCAGGCATTCCCACTGCCAGCTGACCACAGGGGACAGGAGGGGGACACCAAAGGACAGCTCCAGGGAGAAGCAACACTCACCTCTGGCCGGTCTCTGTGGGTGTTGACTGCTTCAATGTTCAGTGAGATGGATTCCACTCGGCAGCCTGCAGGAAGGAGCACAAGGAGACAGATCAGCAAGCCCAGCAGGCACAGGATGTTAACAAGTTCCCCACCACAGATCCCTGGATCTCCCACACAGCCTGGACTCAGGAGGAGGTACAAGTCAAATCCCCTGGAAGGTTTAGGAAGGTCTCACTCACCATAGGCTACCGGGGTCAGCTTCAACACCGTGTGCAGGGGACATTTCAGGTAGGGCATTTCATCTGCAGAGACAGCAGAGCAGGAGGGTTATCCCACCTCCTCTCCAAAGGCAGGCTCAGACACCTTCACCCCACACCAAAGAGATGCAAACACGACCTCCCCAGAGCTGTATCCATCTTCCCTCCTCTTCCCAGGGACAGGGAGCTCACCTGCACTCTTGTCCAGGAAATAGGCCAGGAGACAGCGCATGACAGCCTGGTGGCAGATGACAAGGACGTTCTCCTGCCTCTCCAGCTCCATGATGACTGGCTCCAGGCGCTGCACCAGGTCTTGGTAGGACTGGGACAGAAGGGAAGGGAGATGAGGCAGGGACTCAGTGTAACGAGCATCCCAAAGAAACAACAGTCCTTGTTTTTGTACACCTCTGGATTTCATGCCTCTGAGTAAACCAACAAACTGCTGAAAACAAACAAATCCTCATCCTCATGCTACTCTGGAACTTCTGATTCTTCTGTCAGAGAAGGAGCTGTTCACATCTCAGTGAATCACAGCTCAGTCCTGCAGAATTATTTAAGGTAAGCAACAAGGGCTTTCGAGACAGAGCCTCTCCATCATCTTGATATTTGATTTCGTACAGGATTTCAAAGTTCTGAGAAGTCTGGAGCAACCTGAGAAACTCCAGAGTTTTGAGGGGCCTCATAAAAAACCATGACAGGCAGCCAGAAGGAGCCCCAGACACCCAGAGTTGGTGTCTGATATCCCCACATATTCTTCTGTTAGATACAGGGTCACAAGGATGTCTCCAAACATTTTTCTGCAATGTCTATGGGCATGACTTTCAATTTGGGGATAATTAGCCCAATTCACAGCCTAAAGTATTATCCATAACTGATAATAATGCTCATTCCCACCTCCCTGTCACACCCTGAAAGCAGACTACCAGGAATAGAGATATTACCATCAACCCTTAGGGAATGATACTGAGAACAAGGTGAAAATTACTTTTTTTGGAAATCACAGGAAAGA
This sequence comes from Prinia subflava, assembly GCF_021018805.1. Classification (NCBI taxonomy): domain Eukaryota; kingdom Metazoa; phylum Chordata; class Aves; order Passeriformes; family Cisticolidae; genus Prinia; species Prinia subflava. Next base: position 70,407,405 of record NC_086250.1, read on the forward strand.
AAATTGGGGCAGCACAAAACTGAGAGCAATTATAATGATGGAGGTTGGACTAGAAATCTCCAGAGACCTTTCCCTACTGATTTGCTATAAAAGTCAGTGGGACTGTTTGTTAAGTGACATATTTCTTAGTGAGATCTTCATATGCCAAGATTTCACAAGAGCTCAAGGTAAACATAGCCCCAATCTCTTTTTAAATTCTAGTTTCTTGGTGCTCTCACTGCTCTGCTCAAGAGTAGAAAGCAAAATGAGGAAGAAGAGGCCACATTTAAGGTAAAAGTCCCATCTCTGAACAGACCTACCTCCCCAGAAGGATAACGGTAGTAATATTTATCCTGATCACGCAGAGCAAATTCCTCTGGATGTTGCTCCCTGATTTCTTCATAGGTCATTTCTTCACACACACCCTGCCAGGGCAGCACAACCACAAGGTTACTGGACGTGCTCAAGTCGAACATCATCAGCACAGCCACCACACAAAACCTCATTTTTCTCTTGTTAAGCAATACCCAGCCCCATCCAGCTGTTCTGGCTGCACAGATACTCACAGCATCGATTTCATTGAGTGCCTTCCACTGCTCATAGGGCAGCTGGAGAGCTTCTGCTGTTTGGATTGTCCTCTTTAGCTGGCTGGTCCAAATTTTGAGGTCCTTCAGGTTCTGCTCTTCCACAAATTTGTTTAGTGCCACTGCAAACTGCGGGATACAGAAAAAAAAAAGAGGTTGGTTCCTGGTCCATAGCTTCCCAGTGGGCCTTCTTCCCCACCTCCCAGTGGGGGAGAACACTTTCATAGGCAGAAAAATCAGCTTTCTGCTCTGAGGGGAAGGGCAGCCACACATTCCTGGATCCCCAAGAGCTACAGATGGACCCTCAGCAGCCCACCTGCCATCAAACACACCCTTAGCCCAAGGCACAGCATCTACCACAGCCAGATCACTCCTGGAAGCCACAGGGGAGTGTTTTCCTCCTCCCTCACCTTCTTGCCCCTGTTGGAGAGGCCCGAGTCCCCTCCAATCCTCCCCTTGAGGTTGAACTCGCTCTCCCCGTGGCGGCAGAGGTAAATGGTGCGGGGCTGGACGTGGATGTTCATCAGGTAATAAACAATCCTGCTCTGGATGTGATCCTGAACCCTGTTGACCAGGAACCGCCGGCCAACGTCAATGACTTTGATGAGAGAAAGTTCCCTGGGGACAGACAGAGACGTCACCCTCCAAAGCTGCCCTGGGAGTTATCCCTGTCCCTGTAATCACCCGGCTCAGAAGATTTCCTGAGGGCTATTTTCAGCAGGGAGCCAACAGGTAATGGGGTTTTGTGGGGAGCTGAATGGCAGCAGTGTCATCACCACCCCTCCTCTTGCAGCAGTAAAGAGGATTAGACAGGACTAACAGGGAGCACGCTCCTCCCCAGGACAGGGATCAGCAGGGCTGGGATAATCCGTGCAGGGCACACGGATGTGTCTGTGAGCAGTGGAGGGGCTGGAGGGTGACTGAAGAGCCAGGCAAGGCAGCAAAGCTCCTCCAAGGCACACAGCAACCAGGCAGAAACCACAGGGCTTGCTCAGTGCTGGGGTTTGAGCCAAGCAGCCCCTTCCTTTAACTGGGACAATGAAAAAAGCACCTCAACCACTCAAACTCCAGTGTTTTCCCAAAGCCTTTGCAATTAGACCCCCAGAACAAGGTTGAAAACAGCTCATCAGAGCCCAGAGGAGCCTGGGAAGGCATCACTGCCCATCTCCCTGGCACAGGGCCTAGAGAAATCAGCATTTTCCTATAAAAAGCCTGAATTCAAGATGAGGCCTGGCCATAAATCATTCCAGCACAGTCAGGTGGTTGAAGACAAAGTGAAATACAGCTCCACCCTTCACTGCTCCTCTCCTGGGACATGGGAAGGTGCTCAAGGCAGCTCAGGAGTCAGGGTCCCTTACCTGTCATAGTCATCAGGGTCGAGGGGCTGGTAGCTGGCTTGGTAACAATTGATCCTCTTCATGAAATCCTCCATGGCATCGGTGGAATTACAGTCCCGGTAATCTGGGCTGGACAATTTGACTTCCTGCAATAGGAAAAAAAAAATAAACATGCCACAAGGAGAGGTTAGGAAGCTTTCCAAGCCAGACAACACTAATCTGGAATTTCAAAGTCCTGCCAAGATCCAGTGATTAGCTGAAACTAAGTGATGACTGCTTTATAGTCATCACTCATCATAGGGCAGAAAAGAAGCAAACTAGACCCAAAACCAAGCATAAGGTGGGAGAATTTAGTACAGACACGCATCAGTCCATTCCCATTCTCCCAGGAGTTGGGGTAGCACTTCACCACCCAACAGCAGGAAAACTGAGCTTCCTAATGGCTAAAAAACCCCATCAGGTACAAATTCTAGCTGAGAAAGGGAAGTGCACAAGCTCAGACAAGATGCTCAGCAGCAGGACAGTAGGACAGCAACATTCAACCCCTTTCTGTGCATTATTTGCTGCAAGCTGTTGAGCTGCAAGACACTGGAAACAGGCAATGTGAATATCCACAACCCTCATGGACTAAATCCTGCCTAACTAATCTAACAGGGTGTTTTTCTTGAAGATTTGAGTTTGAACAGCAGCATTACACATTGGTAACCTCACAAGCAGTCCTGAAACCAACAGGATGACACAATGGATCAACACGTGTGGCAGCATCCCAGGCCTGGGGTGTGTTTTCCACATTGATCCCAGCACTAAGAGCACCATTCATCTGCAGTTCCCCGTGGAGAAAAATCCCACGCTCAGACAGGAGCTCATTTTGTTTCCCTTCAAGCATTAGTTTCCATATAAAGGGATTAAAATCCTCGAAAAAAAAAATAATCCGGTTTGTGGAATAAAAACAAATGGAGCAAACTGAGCACTTTGTTGTAGGAAAGGCTGTGTGCAACATCCCCAAAAGTTGGTCACTGGGACAACAGCTCCCAGCAGGAACAAAAGAGACTCTTCAGCTCCAGCCCCTGGCTGGCAGCACAGTTTGCCTCCAGTGAAGCCTTGCTGGCTGACACCAATCACCTTTTTATTTTCCATGTGCCTCAGCAGTTTCCAGGATTATCTGCTCCAAGATCTTCCCAAACACTGATGTGAGACTGAGCCTGCAGTCCCCCAGTTCTGTCAGGGCTTTGTCTTTCCTAACCCAATCCCTGGCTGCTCAGAAAATCCCTGTGTTCCTCCCAGGCTGCCTGTCCTTGCTTCCATCCTCTCTCTGTAGGCTTCCTTTTTGTGTTTGAGTTTGTCCAGCAGCTCCTTGTTCATCCTGACATTTTTGATGGCTGCTCCTTTGCTGGGAATGCATCACAGCTGAGCTTGGAGAAGATGATCCTTGAACATTAACCAGTTTTCTTGGGCCCCTCTTCCCTCCTGGGCTTTTTATCCCACAGTACTCCAGGCCAAAATCTGCTCTCCTGACATCTCACTTCACAGCCACTGCAGCCCAGGCTGCCCTGGAGCTTCACATTCCTCACCAGCCCCTCCTTGTTGGTGATAAAGTGCAAGATAGAAGAGCAAAACAAGGAGAGGTGCTGCTATCACTTGGAGAAGGAAGTCATCAACACATTCCAGGAACCTGCTAGACTGCCAGTGCCCTGCTGTGCTGTCCCTCCAGCAGGTACCAGGGTGGTTGAAGTCCACCATGAAGACCAGAGCTTGGGAAGATGATGCCATTCCCACCTCTCTGTGGAGGGGAAGCAGAAGCAGGACATTTCCACCAGGTCCACACTTACCATAACGTTGGTGGCGACTACGTTGGGATCATTGCAGACAGATTCGATGAAGAATACCTGTGAAAAAAAAGCAAAGCTCAGCTGGAAGCCACCAACAAGGTTTGTGACATCCCCCCAGCTCCTTGCTCAACCCAACCTCTTCCCTGCTTGACCAGAGAGATCTCCCTCTGCCCCACTCCCATCATTTCCCTCCCCACAGCTCCATACAGGGAATGAAGGAAGAGTTTCATGTTTTTAATCAAACCCAGCAGTGAAATCTCCCTCACACGGGAGCAGCATGAGGATAACACGTGAGTGAAAGAAGATGCATCAACTCTGCAGTACAGTGGACTTCACAAAACAGGCATCAGCCCCATGGCACTGACCTTGAATCCGTTCTCTTTGGCAAAGTTTAGGATCATCCCTCTCCTCTCCCGCGTGGTATTGGTGGCATCAAAAACCTTTAAAAGCAAAAGGTCTCAATCAGCACCACAAGGGCCTGGTTTACCAGTGAGGAAAAGGGGCTGCAGAGGACTTTTGGGGCCAAACCCCAGTGCCCATGTGGGAGCTCACCGCAATCTGCCCGGCCTCCTCCGTCAGGTACAGCTTCACATCCCTCAGGGCAGCCATGGCACATTGCCTGCAAAAGAGGGGACAGACGTGTGGCCCTGATGTCCTCTGGGTGTGGTGCTCACCCTGAAGTCACCAATCCTGTACAGATTCAGTTTTGAGCTCCCAAAGCCCTCCTTGAGCAGGCAGGGGAAATTCAAATGCAGGGCAAATTGAGAGCCCAGCTTCTCTGCTCATCACCCCCAAAGTGGGTAAGGGTGCTGCCAGCCAGGGGCTCCAGCAGCCCGTGGGGCCAGGGGGGGTGCCCACACTCACCTCCTGACTTTCATGGCCTCCTCGTTGTCAGGACGGAAGAAGTCATAGGAGCTGTAATGCTTCACGGCCTCGCGGCGATACTCCCCAACATTGAAAACTGGGTGGTAAAAAGGAAAAGAAAACCGTCAAAATGAGGGGCATGACTCCGTTGTGCAGCTTCTGCAGTTAAAGAAAACTGGGGCCAAGAAATTACATCCTCAGAGCAAAAGGCTCAGGGCATCCTTCAGTCTTTAAAGTGAAGGAGAACCTGGGCTGCAGCAGGATGCGAAAACACAGATATTTATTTGGCATGTGGGATCTTGGAAACATCCCCCACCACCTCCCATCTCCCAAAGCAAGAATTCCTGAGGACCAGACCTCCTGGAAGCCAGTGCAAGCCTTACCTTTTGTGGGGACACCAATCCAGTTGAGGTAGCGAGTCAGCTTCTTGGAGATGTAGGTCTTGCCACGGGCCGGGAGGCCAACCATGACTATCACAGTGGGGGAATTGGCAAGCTGAGGCCCACAGGCTGCAAGGAAAAAAGAACAGGAGCTGTTAATTCTCCAGCTCATCCTGCATCAATCCTACAAGGCACTTGTTTTTATCCAGGCTACTTCCTCAGCAGCTGGAGGAAACGTGAAAGGCACAGCAAGAACATCGTGATGGGTGCAAAGCAGGCAAGGGGCCAGCAGCTGGCCCAGGCTCCCTGGAGAGCCTCTGTGCCTTGGTTTCCTCATTTACAACCAAAATCAAAACTAGTTTAAAAAAAAAAAAATTATAAATCAAGGCAACTTCACATTCCAATGACTTCGCCAGTTCCATGAAAAACTCAAGGATAGCCAAGGATGTTGGACCTGTCCCTGCAGAAGTGTCTGTGCTGAAATACCAGGGCTGGTCCAAGCTCTTCACCCACAGAAAGCATCTCCAAAAACCTTTGACTAGAGTTTTAGCTGGCAGACAACAAACTAACCAGATTCTCTGAAGACCAACAAGGCAAGAGAACTACAGAACTACCAGCATTTAAAAGCACATATCCAAGTGATTTATCCCTTTTTTCCTCATAAACCCAAGCTGGGTTGTTGGTATTTTTGGGTTTTTTTCTGTTGCTGTTGTGGTGAAGAGGGTCCATGTCAAACAGCTGGAAAGAAAATCCAGAGGCAGCATTTGCAGGACAGATGGGACCTGCAGGGGATTTCTCACCCACCCGGTGAGCCCAGACACCTCATAGGAAAGGAATGCAGGGAGTGAGTGGCTGGTGGCAGAGCCATAAAACCTGGCTTAATTATGGGTTGGAGAGTAGAGAGCTCTGCCTGCCTGTCACAGCTGCCTGAAGGTGGGACCAGGGGATGCAGGGATGGCTCCCAGGTTTTTTGTCAGAGTGGATCTGGAAAGGGCAAACAAACTGAGAGGTACCCACAGAACATGCAAAGTACATGGGGTTACCTTTCCCTTCTAAGAAAAGAAATAAATCCAGCAGCTGGAGAAACCAAATTAAAGCCACCAGGAAGTTATGGCACTGGTACACAGATGGCAAAGAAGAGCCACCCATCATCTTCATAAGTTTCTCACCAAAGCAAACTCAGCAGGCAAGAGATTAAAAACTACCTAAAGTGCATTTTTCTCTCTTTTTGTTTCATAAATTTCACATTTCATAAATTTCACATCCCCTAGGCTGGAGCTGCCCTCACACTCACTCTCTTTGTGCAACCTGTCCCCCCCAGTGCTGCATTTCAAAACCCCAGGGCAACTCCCAAAGATTTTGGCATCAAGTGACAATTTTTTGTGCTGGAGCTGTGCAACATACCCAGAAAAACACTCTTCCCCTGCAACAATTTCACATCCTCATCCAAGCTATGAATGCAAGTCTGTTTTACACAAAACTCACACACTTATTGGATAAAGGAAGGAGGAAGGAATAATACAAGTCTGTTTTACACAAAACTCACACATTTATTAGATAAAGGAAGGAGGAAGGAATAATACCTGAATAAGGAAACTCTTCCTTTTCCCTACCTGCCAGTGGACAAAGGATCTCAAAGAGCAGAGCTAAGAGGATTTGGGACCATTAAACACCACTCCAAGAGTAAAGGGACAATGCTGGGTACTGTTCATGTCCCTGTGGCTCCAGACAGCTGTGACAGCCCCAGGGCTGGCACTGTGTGGGCACACATGTCACCTCCAAAGGCTGCTGCAAGAGTTAGACACCCCTAATTCAGGAATCTCCCCCCAGTTTTTGTTGCCCTTGCACAATGGAACAGCACCTGGGAAGCACCTCCCAAAACACCATGGCATCAGTGAGCAACTTTTCATCAGGAATCTGAGCCCAAACCAGAAGGAAACTTTGCATCAAGGATGAAACAGAAGCCAGTGTTTTGCTCCCAGTCTTTCACAAAGGCCTCATTCATCATTTCTTTTCACCACTGCTGGGAAGCTATCAGGGATTTCAATCCATATTCATTACTCCTTATCGACATAGAGCCAGGTAAGTCAAGGGCAGGGATGACTTTCAGGCTCAATCACAGGCTGTTTAGAAGGAGCTCATCACTTTTGCTATTTGCCTGAAAGTCAGCAGCTTCACCAGTGGGTAAAAGGAAGAGGAAAAGAAGAAGAATGGAAAAAAAATAGCAAAAAGGGAAGGAAATTTGCTTCTATAAAAAGTCGCACAGAACAGCCACATCCCCACTTCAAGCATTTTTACTGTCTCCTCATTCTCCAAAACCTCCCACAAGCCCAGACCACATGTTCTGTTAGTCCTATTCCCCCTTTTCCAGCTTTTTTTCCCGCTGCAATTCCAACACCTTTCCCGGCTGATGCCCGGCTCCCCACCGCAGCACACGTGGAGCCGCCGCACATCCCCGCACCCACCGAGCCGGAGCGACGGGAAAAAAGCAGCGAGGGGAACCCACCGAGCCGGGAAAAGCAGCGAAGGGATGGAAAGAGGCAGCAGCAGCCCCTTCCCTCCCGGAGCATCCCCCTCCCCTCTTCTCCCGGCTCTGCCCAGCCAGCGCCTTCGACGGCTCCACTTTCCCAGCCCCTACGTGAGAGACGTGCGGCGTGACAGCAATTTAATGGATCGCCGTCAAAAGGGCAGCTGGAGGAAGCACCGCAGCCTCCCCTGGACCAGCGGGCACACAATCGGACTTGTTATTTCACACCCGGAGAGCCTCCTTCCAGAGGATGCTCCCAGGGATGCGGGCATCCCTGCAGGCATCGCAGCCTGGACGTGCTCTCCGCTGTCCCTCCGTTCCCACCCAGCTTTGGAGCCCTCGCTCTTTTGTCGCTGCTGAGGAATTTAACAGCACCTCGCCTTGAAAATACCTTGAGTTAAAAAAGAGGAGGCTAAAAAAAGCCTAAAACCCCTCTTCTCACAGCGAACAGCGTGGCTTGTTCCCACCCCAAGAAAAAATAATTAGAAGCCACATCATGTTATTTATAAGCCCCTCGGCGCCTTAATATATTAAATACGCGAGTTTTTTCCGCTACCAAGGAGCTCTGTCTGAGAAGCCAGGTGAACGAGTGGCAAAACACCACTGCATGCACAAGGGATTTCTTTCAGAGGTGCCAGTCCTTGAGAAAAACCCAGCCACAGAGACACACGTGCAAGGCTTTAAGCCGGGAGATGCTTTACCCCACTCCAAGCAAAGCCCCTTGGCTACCCAGATGTGCAGCCTGTTGCTGAAATCCATTTCCTCGGCAGCTCTTGCAGAGCTGCCCTTGCCAGGCACAGGCTGAGCATCCCAACATCTGCTCCGGGCTGCCTGACCCACAGCCACGGGCAACAGCATGTGGCAAGTTCATGGGTTATCTATTTTAAAAAATATTGTTCTCATTATGTAGAAGGGGAAAGTTTCCCGCCAAGGTAAATAAACATCAGAAGCGACTTTAAATGCCTGATGAAGACAAGCATCGGAAAGACTGATTCACCCAAGGCACTTGCATCCCCCGCCAGGCTGTGCCACCCCCTGCATCCCGGCTCCGCACATTCCTGCGGCGCTGCTTTGGAGTCAGGAGCCGCACAGCTGGCGGGCTGGCAGTGCAGCTGGTGGGTGACTTAAAGGAGCTCTCGGGTTGGATCACGAGTCAAGATTTGGTTTATAGTAACACCGGGATGACCCAAACGTTCTTATATTCCGTGCTTCAGAGACAGGGGGAATCCACTGCAGAAGTTTCAGCACTGATTTCTGCTTTCCCCTCCACCTGCCTCCTGTCTCATCCCCCCAGGGTTAAATGTTAAAGTGCGCACGGCTGGCGTTTGATTGGGTTTTATTTTTCCCCCTAAATCCATTGCCTTAATCCTCCCTCTACCTCAAAAAAAATTAAATTAACACACTGATTGGACGGGGTTTGGAGCAAGCCGGTCTAGTGGAAGGTGTCCTGTCACATGGCAGGAGGGTTGTGGAACGAGATTATCTCTACGGTCCCTTCCAACCCAAACCATTCATGAGTCTGTCATTAACAAATCCCCGGGCGAGCCGCTTGACACCGCGAAAATCCCAGCTGAGCTGGCGCCCCGGGTGCGAGGTGAACATCCTGCCGCCTCTCCTCCTAATCCCAGCGCCGGGAGAGTGGAAACGGGGCCACGCGTGTGCCGGCACCTCCCGCATCCTGCGCCCCGTGACGGCGGCACCTTCCCCCCGTGAGTCACGGGATGGCGCGGCAGGGAAGCGGGCACGGGAGGATGCTGGGGCACGGCGAGGAGGAGGAGGGATGCTGCGGGGATGCTGCACAGAGACAGAGGGGACAGCTCGCCACCCATCCCATCCCTCCAGGGCAATCCCCATCCCTCCACGGCCATCCCCGTCCCCCCGGGACGCCGCCGTGCCCGTACTCACAGCGGCGGGGCAGCGCCGGGCGGTTGTCATTGGGAAGCCAAATCTTCTGGATGCGGCTTTGCGTCAGCTCCATGGGCATCTTTAAAACAAAGGTCTTTTTGCGCTCCGCGTCCACCTTGATGCGTTTGCGGGAGGGAGGAGGAGAAATAAAAAAAAAGGGGGAGGGGGAAGGAGGTAGGGGGAATATAAGATTTTAAAAAAATAAAAAAAATCAGATGGGGTTTTGTTGCAGTCGGTGGTTTGGGCGAGCGGCTGCGGCGCTTTTCGGATGCTGCTCCGAGCCTCGTGAAGGTTTTACGGCAGGAGGGGGAGGCGGAGGAAGAGGAGGGCCGGGTCTGCAGGGCACAAAGCCGGGCAGGAACGGCCCCAGCGCAGCCGCTGCGCGCTGGAGGGAGCGAGGGCGAGCCCTGCTGCGAACCGCGATGGAAAGCGGGGTGAAAAAAAAATATTAAAAAAAAAAATCTTCCCTTTTAAATCGGAAAAAAAAAATATATATATAACAACAAGAGAAGAAAGGCAGGAGAATCTCCACGCGAGGCAGCCGGGAAAGGAGCGGTGCTGCAATCCGCGGTTCTGCTGCGTCCGGCTCCGCTCACGATGTGCCGGCAGCTGCCGGGCCGCGCTTTTGTATCCGGGCAGGCCGGGACCGCCCCGGGGCGGGGCGGGCGCTGCGGGCCCGGGGAGGAGGAGGAGGAGGAGGAGGATGGGCAGGAGGAGGAGGAGGATGAAGGGGCGATGTCGGCGCGGCCCCTGCTGCCCCCTGCCGCCCGCCCCCCGCGCTGCAGCGCGGACAAAGGACGCGCTTTGTTCCGCGGGGGGGACGCGGCACCGAGCCCCCACCCCACACCGGGGGATCACCCCCAAATTAAAATAGTCATGGTTAAATAAATGCCCTGTTCCGTTTCTCGCGTCTTTTCAATCAACGAGGGGAAATGATGTAAAATGATGTAAAATGATGGAAATTTAATTTATTTTTTTAAAGGGAACATTCAAACTCGACAATAAATAGCTGTTAAAAAAGCTGTTTTAAAAATGAAAAAGGAGTGAAAGACATAAAGAGAGAAAAAAATAAAATTATTTCAAAATTAATTACGAAAATAAAAATTAGGGAATAGAGGCGAAAATAAGGAGAAAAATAAAAAATATGGTGTAAAGTGGAATAAAAAAATAAAATTTAAAAAAGAAATTAACTAGGGACAAATGAAATTAAAAAAAAATAAAAACAGGGGGAAAAAAAGAAAAAAAGAAAAGAAAATAAAAGGAACCCTAAGTGCACAGCCGTGGGGGCTCCGCTGGCGCGCCCCTTGCGCCCCTCACTCCGCGCTCAGCAGGTCGGGCCCGGGGGATGCCGGGGGGGCGCAGGGGGTCCCGGCGGGCCGGGGGATACCGGGGGGTCCCGGCGGGCCGGGGGATGCCGGCGCTGCGCTCCTGCACGTCCCTCACGTCGCACATGCGGTGCCGAGCCGCCTCCCCCGGAGGGGATGCCCGGGATGCGGCGGCTCCGCCTCCGCCCGCGGCCACCGCGGCTGCTCCGCCCCGCTCCGCGCCCGGGCGGGGCCGGCGGGCGGCGGGGCCGGCCCGCGTCCCTCCGCGGACACCGGCCCGGGGGCGGCCGCAGCGCTGGGGATGCTCCGCGGGGAGCCTCTGAGCTCAAACGGGAGCGCAATGCTAATTTTTCAACAATATTTTTTAAAATTTTTAATGTTATTCTAATTTTATAATCTCGTTTGTTTATTTATTATTTAATATTTTCATAGAATTATTTTATTATTTTTATTATTTATCATTTTACTAATATTTTTTCTTAATTATGTCATGTTCACAGACAATAAATACTATTTAAATATTATTATTCATAATAATTGTAATAATGATTATTTTATTTGCAATCTTGATTAGTTTATTAAACTTCTTAATCCACTCGCCTCTGCTCTCAAACAGGCGCAGAATGCTAATTTTTAAACAATTTTTTAAAATTTTAATATTATTCTAATTTTATACCCTCGTTTAATTACTAATGTTTTCATATAATTATTTTATTCTTTTTATTATTTTATCATTTTACTAATAATTTCATTTTTCTTAATTATGTCGTGTTCACGCACAATAAATGCTATTTTAATATTATTAATAGTAATTTTTAATTTGCACTCTTTTATTAATTTATTAAACTTCTTAATCCACTCGCCAGGTTCCTGTAAATTACATTTCCACTCTAAATTAGGATACAAACGGCGCCCACACACAGCCTCTGTTTGCAGCACGGAGGGGTTGGGACCACCTTGAAAATTCCTGTGGGGACACCCAAATCCCAAACACGCAGGTGCTCAAACCCCCTTGTCCCCAGCGCTGATGGGGATGATCCCACTGGGCATGGAGGGGTCTCTTTGGAAGGATTCCGGGTGGGAATTTGCCATAGCAGGGAAATGTGGGAATGTGTCATGGGTGGGAAGAGCTGTAGAGGTGGGAGCATCTGCTTTGATGATGTTTAATAAAGCAAATTTTGCTTCAAAATGTAAAGCTTGATAAGGAGCATCTCGGATACCTAAAATGTTCAATAATATTTTTTTACTTAGGGCATTTTCCTCCTCTGGAAGCAAAGGCTTGTATTTTTATAACATATAAAAAGAAGATATTTCTGGCTAATTCCTTACATGGAGCCAAGATGGAGTAAAAAGTGCACAATCTTTCCCTCTCCTACACAGGGAAAAAATATTCACAGGCAAAAAAGGAAAAAAAAATTAAAAAGAAATTTTAAAAAAGCTACTATGAGGGAGCTGGAAAAGAACCAAAGATTTGGGATGTGGGAAGGAAGATGGAAGAGAGCTGTGAGTGCTCCAGTTGGCAAGGATAGGAGTCAGGCACAACAGCCCTTCCTGGACCACTCTGCACAAAATCCTCAAACCCTTTTCACATGTAGGGCAACAGAAAGTCACTTCCCAGCTAGAGCATGAGTCAGAAGGAGGACAAAAATTCACATGATTTTACAGAACCAGGAATTCGGGCATCGCCCCCCTCCCTCCAGCAGCTCTCTCCCCTCTCCACAGCTCTTTTCAACCTCACAAATCACCACCCCCACGACATGAAAAGGAGCCCGAAAGCGAAACCCTGCCTGAATTAAAATCACAGTCGCTTCAAATTAGATCCACCTAGTAACTCTTGGCTTAGAAACTCCTAAATAACTGGAGCGGAAAGCTTCAACTCCTAAATAAGTGGCCTGGATTTCAAAGGCACCAGCGCCCAGCTGCTCCGAGGGAGGTCAGCTGGAAGAAGCGCTTCTATTTATAAGGCACTTGCACCCCGGGGAGAGGGCAGGGAGCAGGACAGCACTAGGTGCACTCAGAGGATTATTTTTCCCCCTCCCAAACCGTGCTGTGCAAAATCCCAGCTCCCTAAAAATAGCACCTGGGCTGGTAAATAAGATGTTGCTCGCAGCTGCTGTGAAAAGAGCCCGGAGGGGTGCTTAGCTCAGCGATTTTTTCGGGAAATCAAGTCACTGATGCGGCCTGAATGTTGTCAGGAAGAGGTGTCAGCTCTCCTTGGGAGCCACCACAGGCACGGTGTGACATGGGACAGCTCGTGATGCTGCCCCACAGCCTCACTGTGTGACAGAGGAATCAGCCAGCCAGGGCAGGCTGGAGGTGCTGCTGTACATACCCCGACCAGGAACGGGCAGATATTGAATAAATGGGAAGGGACAGGGGTATAAATGTAATTGCCAGGTTTGAAATATGAAAGTCTCGGTGGTAGACGGGGAAAAAAATGACCTTGAGCATCCAAGGGATGAATGCAGCAGGTCCAGAGAGGCAGGAGAGGGAGGTACAAAAAAAGGGAAAGTCTGGGAGAGAAGAGGAAACCCTCATTTCTGTGAGAATGGGATACTCACTTGTTATGGGGTTTACAGTCTTAAACTTCTCTGATACACCAAAACTAAAACTTCTCACTTCCCTCTTTTGTTCCACTGCTGCTCCAACATCAAACTCACCTAGCAACCCACCCTGAACAGTGGCATTAGGCTCTGGATGCATCCCAAAATAACAGCTCCAGACTTCATTCTCCATCCCCTTTGGAAGAACCTACAGGTCACCAGCCAGCCTCCCCTGACATCCTCCCCCTGGCAGCAAAATGCCAGCACCAGCAGCTCTGGCGAGCCCCAACTCTGACTAAGCCATGATTCACCCTCCTCTCTAAATGTCTTTTTTTTATTATTATTTATTTATTTGATTCCCTCTAAAGGAATCTCAGAAGGGAAGGACCAGTCACGCTCTTGCCTACGTTCAGTGCAACACGCATCCTCTCCTCTGGCCGTGGCACAGGGGGTGCAGGTGGGGGGTTGCCTGGTGGGATCTGAGTCACACATCCAGGAATTCTTTCCGTGGTTAGGATTTGGAGAGGGCTGGGAGCTGTGTGTATACACCACTGTGTGGATGCAGGCACACTTGTGCTCCATTCGTGTCAGGGCAGCTTCATCTGCAGCAGGTTCCAGTATGGCCTCGGTTTATCAGCCTGGAATGTGGGCACAAAGCTCGGAATCACAGAATGGTTTGGGTTTAAAGGGATTTTCAAGATCATCCAGTGTCACCCCCCTGCCACGGGCAGGGACATTTTCCACAATCCCAGGTTGTTCCAAGCCTGTCCAGCCTGGCTTTGGGCACTGCCAGGGATCCAGAGGCAGCCACAGCTTCTCTGGGCACCCTGTGCCAGGGCCTCACCACACCCACACGAAAGAATTTCTTCCAAATATCCCATCTAAATCTACTCTCATCCGGTTTAAAGCTGTTCCAAAGTGCTTCCTACCCCGGGAGGGTGTTTGCAAAAGTCAGGCAGCAGCTGCCCAGATTCTTATTAGGGCATTAATGACATTTCTTGCAACAGAAAAATTTATTCCTCTGGGCTGACCAAGGGGCATTTATATGGTTTTCACACACAAACACACACAAAATCCATAAACAAACAAAATGCTAAATTTTGCACTTGCAAAAAAAAAATAAAAAAAAAAATAGTGGGATACTGAAGAAGCCAAGAAAATTGTCTAGAATATTTTCCGGGGAATTAGATGCTTTCAGGAAGGTCAGGAAGGAAACCAAGTGGTTGACGACCCCTCCTCTTGCCAGCTGGATGCTGAGTAGTTTCCACTGCTCGTGGCGCTTTCTTTGGAAGGACTTGAAAAAAAGCTGCTACGGGCCATGCTGGTGGCGCAGAGGGTGATAAATGTCTGATTTTTATCAGGCTGATAAAAATGTTTGGATTTGGAGAGGCAGCTGGAGTTCACGGTCCTTTGTGCCTGCAGTTTTCAATTGCCTCCCTCGCCCTTCGCAGGGATTTCAGTTACGGGAATAAATAAACAAGGAGAGAAGTGTGAAGTGTACCTGTGTTATCACCGGGACATCACCGCTCCCTCTCCCTCATCCCGCCCAGCTCCTGATGCCCGGGAGGGAACACCAAGAGCTCCTGCATCTGTCCCTGTCATGGATCGAGGTGCTTCTGCCATGGAAATGAGTTTTTTATTTCCCCTCCTCCAAACAAGTTGTTTTCCTTCCTCATTTCTCTCCTCTCTCCCCGCTGTTCTTGCAGTCTAACACTGCTTTTCCTCCTCCTGCCGCATTGGCAAAGGGGAAGAGAAACCAAACAGAGCCATCTCTTCGCGGTATTGTTTGCAGACAGGGTTTCCTGCAAAAAGGGATTAAGGGATGTTGCTCAGCACTGGATTTACCCTGAAATCGGGGCAGAGCTCCGGGTCCCTCTGCAGCGGTGAGATGCAGGATGAGGGCAGGGCAGGGCACACCGTGTGCCCCAGAGCCCTCCCTCCTTTCCACCGTGCACACACACGCGTTCTCCTGGCTGAGGACAAGCCGTGCAGTTTTTCAGCCTGTTGCACCCTCTAATTGCCCGTGATGTGCTCATGAAACTCCTTCCTCGGCCGGTTGTAAGAAATTCCCATCTTTGCTGACAACAGCCGGGCACTGGGACGCTGCTGGAGCAAGACCTGGGCTGCCACATGCCTGCCTGTGGCTGCAGCTTTGCTTAAAAATAGCCACAAGCAGAGAAAAAGGGGGAAATTCAACGAGGTTCAGCTTCTGACATTGAGAAACCAGGGCTGAGCCCCAGAGGGGAAAATCCCCACTGAGGCATGGGGCATTGCTCACCCCGCGGTATCAGCCCCAGTCAAACACTGCACCCAGGGCTGACCTCGCTTTCCTGGCAGCCCAGGGACAGGAAAAGCCAGGAAGGGCTTGCAGAAATACAGAATTCAGCCTCATCCAGCTGATTCCAGCTTGGGGACCTGCTGCTTTTGCTCAGCCCTCTGCTCTGGGCTCCCTGTGTCACTGTCACACCCAGAACCATGCAGGAATTCTCTCAAGGACAGTAAATTCTTCCTGAAGTCAACACTCTATAAAGTTGTTTGTTTGCTTGTTTAATTTCTTTTAACTTGTAACTCTTCAGGCAGGAGAACAAGGCTTCAAACCTTATTTCTTTTGAGTGGTGGGATTTGTGCCCTAACTAGAGGTCTTTGGTAATAATTGGCTGAGTTAAAGGGTAGCAGGAAAGGAAATGTGGGAGAGTTGTAAATGCAATGCCTGGCTTTGATGGATGTGGGGAAGAAGGAAAGATGAAAGCCTGGATTCAATCAAATTAAAAGCAAAATTATTCAATGTTTCCTCCACTGTTCTCAGAGAGGTGACGCCTCCAAATGTGTCTTGGGTGATCCTTGGGAACACTCAGTAAATCTTAACAGCAAAAATGGGGAGGTGTGCAAGGGGTATCCATTAGCCAGGATTGATGACCCCAAAGGAGCCTCCCAGACAGAGGTTCGTATTTAAGAAAGGAGGTTTATTTGTAATTTTTAAAAATATTTATACTGTAATTCTCAAAAAAAGTAGAATTTGGAGATAACATTTTGAAGCTGCAAACATCCGTTAACGTAGGAACATTTCTCAAAGCTGGCAGGTCTGCTCAGAAACGGGTCCAGGAGGGTTGAGCAACATCCTGTGAAAGTTCCTGACCTTACAAGACCAGTACAAAACAAAACTCACCCCATAAATGGGCTAAATCACAAAGATAATTGACTCCATAGGTTGCAGAGAGGGTAGATTTAGGGTAAGATATTATGAAGAAATTCTTTGCTGTGAGGGTGGTGAGGCACAGGTTGTGCAAAGAAGTTGTGGCTGCTCCATCCCTGGAAGTGTCCAAGGCTGGACAGGGCTTGAAGCAACCTTTTTCTGTGGAAGGTTCTCTGCCCATGGCAGGGGTTGGAACTGGATGATCTTAAAGGTCACTTCCAATGCAGGCCACTCTGTGATTCTGTGAAATACGGGTTTCTAAAAGCAGTCAGAGGGTAATTAAATGGCACAAGTTTGGGACATTCCAGTCTCAGGAATTTCATACTGGTTCTCCCTGAAATAAAACCTGGCTGCAGAAGTTCAGGCTTGGTCCCAAGAGCAAGGGTCAAAGGGTGCAGATCAGTCAGAGAGCCACAATTCGGGTTTTGGCATTGTCAGAGTGTCTGAAAAGACAATATTCACTTTAGCGTGACACTGGGTTGAGCCTTCTACTCCCAGGTACTTTTAGTTACGTGAGAGAAACACTCCCCTGTTTGCCTTGTGATTTTAAGGTGTGAAATTCCCCACTGAAAATCCTGGGATTGCTTTAGGGTGGCAAATCCCCAGGACATTGAACTTGACTTCAGGTTACCTCATCCCTAATCAAGAAGCCACAGCCACCTGCGATAAGGCACTGATCCAGCAGAAAAATCCTGCTGCTCGGAGAGAAAAGTGTGTTTACAGGGCTGCTCTGTCCCCACTGCCAGATCAGATATTCCCTGTCCTGCTGCTGACAGCAGAACTTGGCGTGTGTCACCACAGTGCCTTCTCTGGGAAAATCGGCAGAATTACAGCTCACACCTGAACCAGACCTAATTTAGGATTTTCATGGTTTGACCGCGGGTGGGAGCTCAGCCCTACTTGCTCACTCCCCCACAGTGAGATGGGGGAGAGAATTGGAGGGTAAAAGGGAGAAAAATCATGGGTTGAGGCACAAACAGTTTAATGGGTAAAGCAAAAGCCACATGCACAAGCAAAGCAAAACAAGGAATTAATTCCCCACTTCCCACAGGTGTCCAGTGATCCCCAGGAAAGCAGGGCTCCATCACAAGTAGTAGTGGCTTGGGAAGGCAAACACCATCACCCCGAATGTCCCCCCTTTCCTAAACATGACAGAATGTGTTATGGAATATTTTTGGTCAGTTTGGGGTCAGCTGTCCTTGGTCTGTCCCCTCCCAACTCCTTGTGCCCCCCCCCCCCAGCCTCCTCACTGGTGGGGTGAGAAGCAGAAAAGCCTTGACTATGTAAGCCCTGCCCAGCAAAACCAAAAACTTCTCTATGTTATCAACACTACTTTGGTCACACGTCAGAAACACAGCCCCAGAGCAGCTACTCTGAAGAAAATCAGCCTGTCCCAGCCCAAACCAGCACAGTGCTGTAAAGCCTTTGGGAGATCTGACGGGAAGAACAAAGAATTGCAGCCCTCCTGCATGCACAGATTGTTCCAGGATTTATTTTCACGGAGGTGCCCAGTGGCTGAAGCTGCCTGTGTCCAGGAGGAGCTGGATTCCCAGCCCAGTGATGCACTGGGATGCAGCTCTAGTGCTGGATGTGAAACCCCCCACGGATGCTGAGCCTGTTCAGCCCATTGGAGGATGAACACCCTCCGGAAATCACAGCCTGTCATTATCCCGTGGACTTTGCCATTGAGCTGTTTCCTAACTCCTCATTACCACCCACCTTTCATTAAGAGCCTGGATCGTTATCTCATCATTGCAGGTTATTAAATCAAACAATGGCAAAGGCTGTGGCCTTTCTGGGGCTGACTCACCTCATTATGTAACAAGCCCGGGCCAGTGACAACCTCAGCATCGTCATGGTGACAGAGAAGCGTCTGAAAAGTTGTAGGCAATGATGTGGTGAAGCCAGATACCCCAGAGATGCTGGGCGATCTCTTCAAAGTGATGCAAAGGACCTAAAACACCAAGCTCTAGGGGAGAACACGTGGTGGTTTGTATTTGTGATGATCGAGGAGGACGTGCTTGTAGGCAGTGGCGGGCAGCAGATTAATCACAGCCTAGGAGAAAGGGTATTTTTTTATCTCAGGTCTCAACCCCCGCTGATAATCAGCTTGGCTCCTGATACAGGGGCTTTTGAAGCAGCATCCCTGGAGGATCTGCATTGCCTGGGAGGCTCAGATGGAAAGGTTCCCCTGAGGGATGCTGAGCAGGGAGGAGGCGTTGAAGCTCTCAGCTGCTGCTGTTCTGCCTCCATCCACAGCAAAGCTGTGGGTAGAGTCTGGGAAGGATTTATGTAATTTTGGGGTGTCTACAAGGAACTGGTCACCTTTGACCACTTCTACCACGTGTGGAGAGAAATGTGCGCTCACTTGCACAGAGAACAATTCACCTGTCCTGCTGTGGGTACTGACTGCAAACCAGGATGAGATGTGTCCTGGAGGAGTTTGAGCACAGAGAGAACCTCAGAGCTGTGCCCAAAACCATTCCCTGCACATCTCAGTGCTCTCCAGCACGAAGTGACCCAAAACACAAGTCCTTGTCCAACCCAGGGTCCCATGCAGGGAGGAAGAGCAGAGCTTTGGCGAGGAGCTGCATTTCAAAATCGCGTACGTGCCGAGCATCTTCCCACCCACACCTCACCTTTGCCAGCACGTCTGCCCCATGGACAACCTGCTCATCCCTGCTTCCTCACAGGGCTGGGATCATCCAGACAATGGTTGCCCAACAGTGGCCCACACACCTCAGCTCTGGCCAAGAAGAACTTTAGGGACCAGCACCACTCCTGGGGCTGAGCTGTTCCCTGGATCAGCCTCCCCAAGGGCTCCCCTCTCCATCAGCTGGTGGAAACCACGAGGCATCCAGAGGTGAGGTCTAAGTGTCCCACTTTTCCAGAGTGCTGCCATGTGCTTTTAAACTCAAAACCTGCAGGCACTGCTTTTAGGAGGTCTGTGAAAATAACAGGGAAAGTGTGTGGTCAACAAGCTGAAATTTAGAATAGTAAGGTCCAGTCTTGTTTCCATATCTTTTGCTGGAGCTCCTTATGGTCAAAACCTCTGTTAGGGAACTTCCAATTTCCTAACACCTCTCCTAACCAAATTCTGGGCCTAAATCACTGGAATAAGATCACACAGATTGCTGGAATGCAGAAATTAAATAGCCAAATTTCCTTATCATGGTTTTCTTAAAATTCTTCCACTTACAGAGCAATGATTTGAATGCATTGAAGTCCTAGCAGGTGATTTTAATTTGTGTGTTTACTTTTTTCTATGCCATGGAGACCTGTCTGGGAAAGAAAAAAAAAAAAAAAAGGCTAAAATTGTTTAAAAAATCTACAGAATTAGTTTCTTCTTTCCCTGATATTTTCCAATCAGACATGAAAAATATTAATGGAAAATTTCCCTGGAATTTTGGGGCAAGCTGAAACAATATGGGGAGCTTGCTGCCAACATATTTTCTCAAACACATTTATATTTTCCAACCCGCAATGACAAGCTGTTAACAGCTCCTTGGGTGAAATAAAAAAAAAAAAAAAGAAAACTGAGCTCAATGTTTAGATTTCTGCCCTGGAGTTTAACAGGGAGCAGCAAAGCAGCATCTGGGTGCCTGGCAGGGGTCACAAGGAAAGATGCTTTGCTTCAAAGCACTTGGGAGGGCCTCGGTTTTTTCCCAAACAACTGCTGTTACTTGAGCTGAGAGGCAGAGCCAGGAGGGCATGGCAAGGTGGAAGAAAATCTTGGCCATTGGTTATCACTCATCCTCACTGAATAACGATGGAGATGGGGGAAAAACTTCTACTGTGTCTGCTTCAGCATTTCCAGCAACACCACTCATTAGGGAATCACAGAATGGTTTGAGTTGGAAGGAACATAAGAGATTATCTAGTTCCACCCCCTGCCATGGACAGGGACATCTTCCCCTGTCCCAGGTTGCTCCAAGCCCCGTCCAGCCTGGTCTTGGACACTTCCAGGGATGGAGCAGCCACAGCTTCTCTGGGCACCCTGTACCAGCACAAACTCTGTGTCACAAACAGGACACCTCTCAAACCAAACAAATGACCCCAGGAGAGGGGCTCACCTCCCATGTCCATCCCCTGTGCCCTCCTGCACAGCTCTGGTTCGTGCTCCCCGCGTGTCCCTGTGGTGACAGCACAGCCACAGCCAGGGTTTCACATTTCCCAGCCCAGCTGTTTACCCAGGGCTCAGCCTGAAGGAAAACAAGTGCTAGACAGTCAACAAGAGATCTGAGGGCCACCCGACTCCTGGGCAGGCTTTCCTGCCAGCTTCCCTTAAAGAGGGAGAGCCTGGCTCAGGCTCAAGGCATGACCTTCCTTCAGTTCATGTTGTTATTACCCAGGCTGGGACAGCCCCAGGCACTTCACTGATGGGTACCTTTCACCCACTGCGGGGTGAAGATGCTTGTGATGCCTCAGGGGTTCCATGGATGTCACTGAGGCAGTGGGAGATACAGTTTGTACCCATGGAGCAGAGCCCAGAGCAATTCCCAAACCTGCCAGCTATGCAAAGGCAAGGCCTTTCTGCAGCTGTGGCTAAGGGGGATCCCTCCAGGACAGGTTTGGGATGAAGGTGGGGTAGCCAGAGGGTCACAGGAGCTGCAATATCTGCAGGACATGCTTAGAGCACGGATGTGCTGTGAAGATCATGTGCACGGGGGAACACAGTCAGCAAAGCCTTTGTTTCCCTTAAACATTAAATCACCTCTGGTTGCTGCCGTGTTTCTCCTTTCCTTTCTTTTTTTTCTTTTTTTTTTTCTTTTCTTTTTGCAGCCACCAGGGCCTTGGGATGCCACTCAGAAATCTGGTTCTCTTGCATTCAGGCAGAGCCAGTCATCACTGACAGGGGTGACTAAAGCTCAGCACTGGCACATGCCAGCCTCATCCCGCCCTGCCTGCAGCTGGCCCGTTACCTGCCAGGCCACCCTGGCTGTGCTGTCACCATGGGGTGACAGCACATCCCCAGCCAGGCTGGCCAAGGTCACCTCGGGTCGACCAGAATTTGGGCCAGGAAAGTCACGTCCAGAGAGAGAGAGCGCTTCCCACCCTCGAGCCTTCCACCTAATTGCTGCTGTTGCAACAGCCCTACACGATTTAATTGTTTATTGCATTGTTCTTTTATTTATGGGGTAAATGTTTTGGACGTGATTGGTTTCTCAGCAGCTCAGCTGCACCCAAAATTATTCAGAGAAGAAAAAAAAAAAAAAAAAAAAGGAAAGGAAAGGAGAAACACGGCAGCAACCAGAGGTGATTTAATGTTTAAGGGAAACAAAGGCTTTGCTGACTGTGTTCCCCGTGCACATGATCTTCACAGCTGGCAGGAGGTGGAAATCCATTCCCTGCCTTTAGCAAAGCCACCTTGGGAGAAAAAAATAAACACAAAAATCACTGCTGGCAGGTGCCTCTTCTGTCTCTCAACTCATCCTGCTCAGCTTGGTTCAGCAACATGGAGATTTTGGTGGTGAAGCTGCTTCTGAGTCCCTCTTCCCAGCCTACAACCTTGTCCTCAGCCATGAATGAATCCAGCCCTCCAGCTGGGAAATGGACCCAGGCTGGAAAATAAACCAAAACCCTACCATTTATTTTTCTTTATTAATCTTTATTCTTACTCTATAGACTGTTTACTCTATACATTTGTTTTTCTTTATTTTGCTCTGAGTGGGAATGCTGTTTTGTGAGCATGGCTCCATCCCTAGAGCACCTGGTGTTGGCATAAAGCCATCCCACATTCCTTTTGTGGAAGGGTTTTATCAGGCTGCCTAAGCCCAAACCACAGGCTCAGCTATGTCCTACTGTTCCTGTGAGAAATCTCTTGCTAATAAGGAGGATTTCTAAGAAAGTCAGTGAGAAGGAGAAAAAAACAAAGTCAAATCCTCAAATTTCTGCCCCAGCCATTTTAGAGTCTCCCATTGGTGTTAAGGTGGGGTGTTTGCCTGGGTCATACCTGGCAGGAAGGCAAGAATTTCTTCTAAATAAATTTATATTGCTGACTGAGGAGCCTTTATTTTGCATTTGTGCCAGATGACCTGGCAGTGCCCACTTGCATTTTAGGGGTGGAAAGATTTGGTGTCCCAGGCACAGAAATCAGCAGCTGTTCAGTCCTCACCTTCAAACCCACAAGCAAGACCCAGTGCAACCCTGCCCTTATCCCCCAGTAAAGGCAGGTGGAGCATCCTGGCTCCATAGAGACAAACCACAGAGTTTCAGGAGAGAAGGAAGGAAGGCACATCCCTCCTTGGGGCTGGTGCATTTGGGAGCAGGAGACAAAACACCCAGTTTTTCTCCCAGTACTGATGTTTTTTTCGGGCTTACCTAGAAACAGAGGCCAGATAAAGTTAAAAGAATAAAAGCAGATATATTTAATGAAGGGCCTTCAGGTACATTAAAGGCAGACAAAGCCTCCCCAAGGGGCTACACCCATGATGGACTATGGCCACAAGTTTTTCAGGCAGATATAAGTTTGGTCAGTTTACCTATCAGGGGTTAATCCTCCAATTACAGCTGCAGGTAATGAAGTCACATTCCCGCAGTTTGCTCCTCGCAAATTAACTTTTGTTTAGACTTTTCAAGGCAGTAGGGTCTTGAATCCAGCTCCTGCGATCCTTGGCTCTCAGGTCCAGAGGGATTGTTTTGTCTGACCAAAATGTGAAGGCAGTGAACCAACGCTTCACACGGCGCTTAGATTTACTCACTAATGCAGCGCAGGACTTGAAAAATATAAAAGCTAAGAGCCTAAGGCATCAATATCTCTGTGAAAAAAAAACACCCCCGATACTGGCGGGTTCTCCCTGTTGTTTACGAGCCTCAGCTGCTCTCTGGGCTTCCTGGAAGGAGAGGAAAGCGCCTCTTGCACGGCTCCTGCACGGCTCCTGCACGCTCCCTTCGCGTGTCCCGGGCGGCGCTCCCTCCCCGCGCCCACGCGAACGGGACGTGCGCGGCCCCTCATGCCAGCGATAAAAGAATAAATAAAACTGGTAAACAAGTTCACCGAGCTGCCCTGGAGAAGGTTCTCCCCGCGCCAGGGCGGATAAACAAGCTCTGGAGGTGGCGGGAGGGGAAGAAATCAGGCTGGCTGAAGGGGTGCGGCTGGTGCGCATCCCCCGAAGCGGGGCTGTCCACAAGGACACGGCGGTGCCTCCTCTTCCCTCCGGATTTACCCTCGCCTTCCCCATCGCCCCTTCCCCAGCAGCATCCTTGCTCCCGTTTCACAAAGAGACATTGGTGTGTCTCAGTATGCCCCCTCTGTCCCCAGATAATCTCGTTCAAAGCTTTCCTTGATTTCCAACCCAAATCAAGATCTCTCCAGGAGAGGTTTCAACACCCTGCTCCGTCCCGCAGGGGCTGATTTGGAAGCTCTGCACTGCAATGAAGTTTCCACTTCATCAAGATCTCTCCAGGTGAGGTTTTTACACCCTGCTCCTTCCCACAGGGGCTGATTTGGAAGCTCTGCACTGCATTGCAATAAAATTTTCACTAGTACCCCCCAAAATGTACCTGTACAGGGAACACACCTCAGGGTGCTCCAGCACAGCCAGGACTGGTGCAGAGAGAGCTGGATCCGTGGATAAGAGCAGCTAAAGGCATCGTGAGTGCAGCCTCCAGCCCATCTCTGCACCCTCCTGTGCCTCAGTTTCCCCTGCCTCAACTGGTAAAGCTGGAAATCATCTAACATGGAGTAAAGACTGGAGAGAGGGGGAACAAAAAGGTGTCAGCAGTCAATTCTGAGCAAACAGCATGAAATCCCAGAATATATTATTATTATTATTATTATTATTATTATTATTATTATTACAACAATAATAATAATGCTGGGAAACCAAAATGAAAGCCCAATCCCATGAAGTTTTAGCAAGAGGGTGGCATACAAAATGCAAGAGGTTGGGTTTTCTGGACTGGATGGTGCTGGTTCCTCAGCAGCAGGGAAGGGCACATCTCACTCCAGGCCCTGTGATTTTGGGAAGAGGTTTAATCTGGGATGGGTTTAATCTGGGCAATACCAAGGAGATGTTTTCACAATGGGGTATATGGAAGACAGCACAAAATAAGAGTGATTTTGTTCTCCAGGAAGGAGAAAACTGGGGAAGGCTTTCAGCCTGGAAAATGATGCTATGGAGAATACAATAGCTGTTATTTATAGCAAGGAATATTTAAGGTTTATACAAGATGTGCTGCCCCAATGGAATCCTAATTAATGGAATCCTAATACCCCTTGCCAGGACAAGGAATTCTCCAGGGGAAAACACAAAGAAAACCTAAAACTGTGTGGGTTTGATCTTGAGTCCCAACTGGGGCCTGTCTCCCATACCTTTTTTTTTTTTCCCAACTTTAAAATGTAGTTATGATGGGGAAAAGAATCAGGTGCTCTGCAGAGATGTGTGTGCCTGCACGCACGCACCAGGAAAACAGGGATCACACCTGGCTGGCTGCTGATTTTGAAATCCTCCCACGTCCCTCCATGAGAAAAAACCCTGTGGTCATCTGATTTAAAGCCTTTGGAGCTGTTTTGTGCCGAGATCAATTTCTCCATCACCGAGGGTGTGTTAGGGAAAGGTTGTGCAGGGCGGCAGCTCTGCTGGCACAGGCTCCCAAGGGCACGAGGATGGTGGGATGCCAGGTGGAAAAGGGGCCTGGGGGGGTGCTGGTGGTGGGATCTGAGCACTGGGGTGAAGCCCAAGCCCAGTCTGAGCTGCTTTCCTGTGTGACACAGCCACTGAGCTTGGTTTCAGGTGGCTGGAAATAGAGCAACAGAGAGTCCCTCCCCATCCCTGCCAGGAGGGAGGCAGGACACCAAAAGGAGGGATTTTTCCAGCATCCTGAGTTGCTTGGTGGGATGCTGGGCCTGGCAGAGAGGTGATGGGTGTGTGTGCCTGCTCCCAGGTTAGGACAGGAGGATATACCTTCAGTATTGTTACGTGGTTTAATTCCCAGACTCAGGAAGCCTGAGAGGTGCCAACAACCCAGATCTCTCCCCACCAGCTGGTTCCTGTGGAGTGAGCAGAATGGAGAGCAGGTCCCAAAAACCCCACTGGACCTCGCACACCCTTTAGAAGCCTCCTACAGGAGTTTCTAGAGCAGTGGTGGTTCCACCTGCAGCTGGTGGCAGCCAAGGTTGTCCCACCTGGCCACCACAGCCTGGCACGTGCCCCCCTGCACCAGCACCACAGACGTGGTGGACTCTGCTGCTTGCTCGTGCATGACCCAGGGAGCAATAATGGGAACAAAACCAGGCATGGTGACCCTGAAAACCATCAAAAACTCCTCATAAATGCTAAAGAAAGTGCAAAAGCTGAGAGGCAGCAGAAAGGTCGTGCTCACTGAGGGCTTTCTTGGAAGTGCAGGGAGGTGCTGGGAGAGGTGTGATGGGGGGACAGACACCTCCTCCTCTGGGTCTTTTGGCTCGAGAGGCTGGAGAGGTGAAAGGGGGTGAAACGAAACCAAGAGCCAGAATGAAAATACCACAGTGAGAAACTCAAGCCAGAGGACAAAGCAGGAGGGGAGGGGATTTTCAGCCTTCCAGGAAAGGTGTTCAGTGAAAACAGGGTGATGGTTTGACTCAGGCACAAGCTGGTGAGTCAGGAGAGCCAGGGCCAGTTCTGCCACACGTTTCCTCCCTGCCCTTTGAGCAGACACCCTCAAGCAGACACCCACAGTGTCACTGTCACCAGGACAGCCCCCATGGAGAGCTGCAGCAGGCAGGAACCCCCCCAGGCAGCTCCTGACTCCTCACGTGGCTTCTCTGCATCCCTCAGTGCTTAAAAAATCCTGTCCAGTGCCTCTGACAGGAAATGCTGGATAAAAACTTCTCCAGGGCTGCCAGGAAGACACGACATCGAGGAGTGATGGGTGACGTGACCAGCAAAGGCAGCAGCATGTGGGTCTGCAGGGCAATCCCAGCAATCCAGAAAGCCTCCCCAAGTGACAAGATTATCCCTTCCAACACCTAAAAAAATGCTGCAGCAAGGCAGTTCTCCACCTTTAGCTGTAACCACTCTGCAAAAGCAGAGTTTCCCATCAGGGGGTGTTATAATCTGAGTGACTGCAGGAGCTGGGACAGCAATGCTGGGATGTGGCACAGTCCTGCCCTTCCCCGTCATGCTGCAGGCAAAAGGCACCTCTGCTCCTGCTAACCAGAGCCTCCTTGACCTCAGCAAGCAGAAATGAGACCAGGGGATGTTGTAACTTCTGGTAACAGCATGTGCAAAGCAGTGGGAGCAGCAGGAGAGCGACGGATGCTGCCCCTCACTCCACTCTCGTGAATCCCCACCTGGAGCACCGTGTCCAGCTCGGGGTCTCCAGTGTAGGAAGGATGTGGAGCTGTTGGAGCAAGTCCAGAGAAGGCCATGAAGATGCTCCAAGGGCCGGAGAACCTTTTTTATAGAGACAGGCTGAGAGAGCTGGGCTTGTTCAGCCTGGAGAAGGCGTGTGGGAGATCTTAGAGCCCCTTCCAGTGCCTAAAGGGAACCTGTAAGAAAGATGGGGATGGATTTTTTAGCAGGGTCTGTTGCAACAGGACAAGGGGTGATGGTTTCAAAGTGAAGGAGGGTTGATTTATGTCAGATATAAGGAAGAAATTTTTATTATGAGGGTGGTGAGATGAGACCCTGGCACAGGTTGCCCAGAGAAGTGGTGGATGCCCCATCCCTGGAAGTCTTCAAGGTGAGGTTGGAGTGACTTTAAGCAACCTCATCGAGCACAAGATGTCCTTGCCCTGTCAGAGGGCTTGGAACTAGGCAATCTTTTATATTCTTTCCCACCCAAACTGTTCTGTGCCTCTGTCATCATGTGTTCAATCTCTGCTCGCTGGCTTTCAGTCTTATCTCCAGCTCCTTCCCAGCCAGCAGCACCAGGGTTTCATTTGTCCTTTGACAGATGACAAATGTCCCCGTGGCTGGCAATGCCCTGCCAGCTTATCACCTGCACACTCCCAGGCTTCCTCGCGCCAGCTGCAGTAATTAAATCATATTTTTCAGGAAGGGCACCTCAGGTGAAAGCTCCCAGCACCTCCTGCCAGCAGAGCTGCAGCCACAGACAGGATTTTGCCAGGGTAATGGCACTGCTTGGGGATCAGGGCTCTCTCCAGTGCTCCCAGCTGATGCAGCAATGCTGGATGAAATTAATTTCTGTCCTAAGCGCCTTCCTCCTGGCTGTCCTTGAGCATCCCTGCTAGAAATACCTTTCTTTAATAGCTGAAACTGCCAAATGCCTTGAGGTTGGCTAAAGGGCAGCTGTTGCACAGCCATGAAGTGCAGATCCTGTGGCAATGCCACTGGCTAAGATGCCTGAGGAGAAAGGAGGCAGAACAGAGCCAAGACAACCAGGATTTCATACAGACTTCTCAGGGAAACACGGGAAAGTGATGCCAACACTGCAAGCTGTGAGAAACTGGCCAGGACAGGGGTGGAGTTTGCATTTTCCACCACAGGATGCTCCATTTCCACACACAGGGGTGTGCAAAGACAGTTGAGAGCCTCCAAAATGCTCATCCCAAAGTCTCCTTGTGCGTCAAGCTACTGAGGATTTCCAGAGCAGCAGCCCCTGGGCAGAGCCTCCTCTTTGCACCCCGGATCAGGGTGGCTGGGAGCAAGCCCTGAGGTGAGATGCTGTTCCCAGAAAGCTCCCAAGGAAAGGCTCAGCCTCCTTGCCAAGCTGCCTGGAGTCCCCATATTCCTCTGGGAGGGTCAGGAACACAGCCAGATTCCAACCCAGCTGAAGTTATCACCCTGAGCAAGGATTTTTATGCACCAACTTGAACTAGAAGGAAAATATCTTCACTCCAAACTCTCTGCAAACTCAGGATGTGCACAGCTTGCTGTGGGCAGCTTTTGAAGGGCAGCCACAAGGCCATGCCCTCCACAGCCCTCCAGCCTGGTGGCTTCTGGCTGTGTCCCTGGGAAGCCCAGGCAGCCTGCAGCAGGCACTGAGCAGTGCTCCAGGCTGAGGTGGGGTCCCACCAGCCCGAGGGGATGCTCTGAACTGAGGTTAGAGGCTGCAGCCAGGTCACAGCACTGCTGAGCCACCACTAAACCATGTCCCCAAGTGCCACATCTACATGTCCTGAATCCCTCCAGGGACATTGACCCCACCACTCCCCCAGGCACCACTTTTGCAGTGCTTGACAACTCTTGTGGTGACAAAATTATTCCTAAAATACACAAGCAATGGACAAATCCCATCCACACCAGCCTCTCTGCCACCTTGGGCTGCCTGGAGCCGCAGGCTGATGCTCGGAGCTGCTGGAAGCTGTTCTGGCATTTCAAGGTTGACCTCTAGAGGAAGTTTGTAGGCTGCGATGGTGACTCAAGGGCTGCAGGACCCGAGGATTTGTGTCGGCCTGGTATTTTGGGGCCTTAGAGATTTCAGCCTGCTGGCAGCTGCTAACTTCTTTCCCAAGGAAAAAGTTTCTTAGGAAAGCTTCTTTCCAAAACAATCCTGGCAAAACAAATATCCTTTCCCCAAACAACCTTTCTGGTTCTCAGGGAAAAACATTTTGGCTGTTTCTCTAGTTTGACCAATGGGACTGGGGAGGTGTCAATCCTGTCACCAATCGTGTTAAGTCTGTTTTGGAACACCTTACAAAACTAGACTGGTATGAACAAGTTTATAAGTTAATTGATTGTTACCATGTTCTGTTAATTGCTAAATGTTACCATGTCAAATGCTGATCACCAAGATGAATGCATAGACTGTTAATCACCCATATTGTTAATTACCCTAACCAACAGTCCCTTACCTGTACCCTTTCCCATTGGGTATAGCCTCTGCTCCCCAAAATGGCGCACAATATGCAAATGAAGGGACACTGGGACACTGGGTACTGCTCAGAGATAAAGAACCCTTGAGACAACGAGCCAGTGCAAAATCCAAGACTGGAAATAGCAACCCTAGGCTGGCGTAGCAGTGGAGAGGACAAGACACCAACCAAAGCAACTCCACCATGTCGCTGTGACCTAAAACAGTTCTCCATCTCCAGGACACCCCCAGACAACGAGCCCAAAATTGGCATTCCCAGACACATCTATGAGGACAGCAGCCCCAGCTGTGCTGTGTATCAGAGCTGCCACCTCCTCCTGCACGTCCCCAAAGGGAGCAGGGGCGGTGTGCATGACCCCGCGGGCCCCACCCAGAGCTGATTTCTCAATAAAGGCATTAAAAAGTAGCAGGTCTCCTTGCCTGTTGCTTCCACAGACAATTAAAGGTTTTTTATGCCTTTTGCCTTCTGAAATATTTGGAGTCTTCCCTCTTTTGTTCGTGTCCTACAGTGACAGGTTTGTGGGTCAGCTGTGCCCCGCAGGCCTGGCAGCGATGCCCAGCACAGCACAGAGCCCCAACAAACGGGACCAACAAACCATCCCTGGGTCAGGTGTGCTGGGCAGGACCTCATGGAAGAGCATCAATTGCCACAGACCCACCACGTGTCCCAAAGCACTGCAGGGCTGCCCCTCATTTCCACCCTGCTGAGGTGCAGCAGGGCCACAGCAGCTCCCTCCAACGTGGGAAGCTCCCCCGGTGTCCCCCTGCTCCCCAGCTCGGCGCTTCTAAAGCCTCACACGCTCTGCTTTCCTCCCACCGCCCACCCCCGGCACCTCTCCCTCTGCTCCAAATTAATCCGTTTATCTCCTAAAATTAAATCGAGCCCTGCAGTCTGCTGCGCTGTCAGGATGCGAGGGTGTGAAGCACATCACGCCGTGCTGAGCCTTAAAAGGCAAGAGAAACCTCGGCGCCTGAGATAGGGGT
Organism: Prinia subflava; assembly: GCF_021018805.1. Taxonomy (NCBI): domain Eukaryota; kingdom Metazoa; phylum Chordata; class Aves; order Passeriformes; family Cisticolidae; genus Prinia; species Prinia subflava. Next base: position 70,437,614 of record NC_086250.1, read on the forward strand.
TCTGGGAGCATCACTGCCTCACCCCTGACGTCCTCCCCAGGGCAGGCAGAGGGGAGAAAAACGCACCCAGCCCTCTCCCCGCGGATTTCATTCCCTCCCTGCTGCCTTTCGATGCCGGTGCCAGTGTGTGACACCTCTGTCCCTGCCCACCACAGGACTGCCCTCCGGCCAAAGCACCTGCCTGCAGTGCTGGGCAGCACCTTCTGCCCGTGCCCTTGCACATCCCGACCTCACCCTGCCTCCCCTGGCTTTTTTGGAAGACTTTTCAAAGGGACCACCACAAGCATCCCACTCTGTTATCCGCTGAAAAGAGAAGGTGACATTTAGGCAGCCCAGAGAGGATGGAAAATCATCCACAGGATCATCCCCAGCAGCACAGGAGCACCCATCAGGGCTTTAGGTCCCATTTTGGGTGCTCCTTGCCCACACTGCCAAGCTGGGGGGTGGCAGGTGGGGATTTCTGTGGAAAGATTTGGGGTGCTGAGGGCACCTCGGCGTGGAAAAGGGGCTTGCCCAGGTGAGGGCCCCTCAGCCGAGCACCTCCCAAGAACACAAAAGCACGCAGGCTGCCAGATCTCATCCTGCACTCCTCAGCAGCACCCCCTGCCCAGAAACATCCTGCTCTGTGCTCATCCCTTGCACCAGCCAGAGCAGCTCATCCCCCTGGCCGCGGGACAGACGAAAAACCCCACAGGGAGAGGACAGTGCCCCATTTCAGGCTGCACACAACACACACCCCCGCCCCACACACAGCCTCGGGGGTGTCCCCCATCCTCCCCCGAGGCGGGCACAGCCCGGCGCTCCCATCTCCCATCCCCGGGGGCACGGAGCATCCCTGGATGCCCCGGTGGTCCCTGCGGGAGCATCCCGGGATGCGGCCAGCCCGGCCAGCCCTACCTTTGCGGAACGGCATGGAGCGGGAGAGGCAGCGCTGCGCTGGACGCCTGGATCCCGCGGGCTCGGACGCGTGCTCTTAGATACGTATATTTTTAAATATATATATATTTCTTCTGTATCTGTATTTTCTTCCTCCTCCTCCTTCTTTCAAAAGGAAACGGACATATTTGGGCAAAGCCCGGCAGAAACCAGCGTCATTCCGAGGGTGGCACTGCAGAAAGGAGGAAGTTCTTGCAGTTTCAGAGCTTTTAACCCTTCGCTTCCTGGAGACAGCAGGGATGGGAGGGAGGTGACAGGAACAGGACAGGGAGCTGACTGCCTTAGAAAGGGGTGGAAGGTATTGGGAAAGGGATTTTGCGTTGATTTGTGGTGTTTCTTTTCTTGGTAGGACCAGCAGAGAACTGAGTGTAATGGATGTGGGGGTGATAATGGAATTTTGGCCTCCTGCATCACTTATGCAAATCTCTGAGCTCAGCAGAGCACCAATCCCATCTTCTTCGTGGTGGCACTGGGATAAACTGGGAAAAGCCAGCTGCTTCAGAAACAAGGGGGTCACAAACTCAGATCCCCCTGTTCAGCATCTCCTGCCTTAGCACAGGCAATGGGAAGTTCAGATCCCGCTGTGCTGGATCCCGAGGATGAGCAAACACTCCTTGCCTGGCCTCACAGGGCTGGGATGAGCCACGAGCTTTGGGACAGCCTCAGCTCTGTGTGTCCTCATCCCTGGAGCTCAGGTTGCAGCAGGAGGTGAAGGTGGAACATTTTAACCCGGGAGGGTTGTTTATTTTTGCTGTGGTTCCTTTAGGCCCTCCCTGGAGGTAGAAAGAGGCACTGGCTTGGAGGGAGTCCAAGAGAAACTCTCTGAACTGTGCACATAGGACCCCATCCTTTCATCCTGGTGCTTGACAGCGATGCCATGAGCACCATGCTGTGTCTCTGCTCCTTGCAGGACTGTTTTTCCCTCCTCTAGTCAACAAAACTTTCCTAAAATCATCCCTGGGGTGCTCTAAAGCCTCCCCATCCCTCTCCTGCAGGCTCCAGCCCCATCCAGACCACCTCGTTGCTCCAGGTGAGTGTTCCTCATCCTCTCCAGGGCAAAGTCTGCCAGGTTTGGCTTCACCCCCGCTGGAGAAACCTGTTTAGGGCAGTGGGTGAGGAGCACTCTAAAAAATCATCCCCGGGCTGTTGTGAGAGCTGTGGCTCCAGCAGGAATGGAGGGACAGGGACACCAATGTCCTACACGGCTTTGCTGCCTCTGCCCTGCTCAGGGAGTGTTGGCTGCTGCACGTGGAGGTGTTTCTGAGCCCCTGAGGACCAAAAGGGTTCAAGATTTGATGGCATGGGCTGCTGGGCTTCTTCCAGTGACTGGAACCAGTTACAGCAGCTGGGTTATGCCCTGCCCCTGGAAAACACAGCAGGACAGGCTAGGGGTCTGCCCAAGCACATTGAGCAGGCAAGTGTTTTCTTGGGGAAAAATCATCCCAAAATGGAATTTCCCAGGATGTTTAGTAAACTTAAAGGGCCACAGGCTGGGAAAATTTAAGGCAGGTGGGTTGGACATCCCTGTGCTGTTGCCAGACAGCCCAGAAGGTAAAGGAGAGTCCTCCTTCACCTCCTCCATGTGTCCCAGCACCCAGGGGGAATGGAAGGACACCCCAGCCGTGCCCAAGGCCATGGCAGCAGGACCCAGGAGCTCTTCTGGTCCACCTCAGCTCTAACTCAGACCTCTGCTCTGGCAAATGAGTGAAATTCCTTGGAGTGATGAGCTTTCAAATCTCTACAAAACCAGATTTCTACAGTTTTATTTCCTAGGAAAAATGTGGATTAGCAGTTCATCTCCAGAAGGATATTTCCAGCACACAATTCCTGGGCTTAACAAAATAAAATTAATGCAATGTACTCAGGGTTAGGCCCAAAATGAGTGTCTTATCCATGAAAATCTATGTTTGGATGCTCATGTCCAAGTCTGTTGTCCATAACATCCTGCTCAGTGCCTGCACATCTTGGAAGGGGCTTAACTCCTCAGATTTTTTGGGTTTTTTTCCAACACTGATCTTGCCTGGACAATGGCACTTCAGCTCCAAGAACTTCCCAGTAGGAGCATCCCAGAGTTTTGTAGTTGTGACCAGGACCTGTATTAGAGGATGATGGTTCAGGTCCCCATTAAGGTGCTTCTGTCACGTGGTCCTTGCTCTGGGATTTGCTCCAGTTATTCTGTGCATGGACCTAGAAGGATCTCAGATGGGATCATCCTTGGTATCCATATATCTGCTTTCCATTTTCCAGAAAATTCCAGAAACGAGCTCCCAAGCTCCAGCCAAGGCCACCACAGGAGACAGAGCATCATTCCCTATATCAGATATTATTTGGTTTCACCCACAGAAAGCACCTCAGGCATCTCAGTGGTGCCAAGCAGTTTAAATAAGCAGAGACTTCAAACATAGTCTAGGAATTTCTGGTGTACGAGGATCTTCACCCCTTACTCACAGTTCAACAGCATTTCTGTCTGGCATCTAGAAAAACAACTTAAAAGTAAAAATAGTAATAATTTAAAAAAATTACTGAGACTCAGGCTGGTCCCAAACCAAGATTTAGATGAAACTAAACAAGCTCTGGTCTAGGATGGTGAAATCAGAGCATCTCTCCTCCTGGCAGAGCACAAATGCCGGGCTGCATGGCCAGAGAGGGTGGCAGTGGCTCAGCATCACTTGAGGATTTCAGAACATGTGGAGCAACACATGGTGGGAAGGGTTTCAGCCACCACTGACTGAGCCCCAGGGCTGAGGGATGGTCCAGAAAGCTTCCTGAGATCTTCCCAAGCCCTGGTTTCTGTGGGAGAGGCATTTGGAGCCTCAGTGGTTGCTAGCAGCTTTCCCAGCCGTGTCCTGTAGGAAGGTCTCCAAAGGAAATAAAAGCATAATTTAATGACTAATATGTTAGGGGGGTTGTTTAGTTAGGACTAACCCAGCAAAGGATCCTTTTACCTGTCTCACAGGTTTAAAACCCATATTTCATAGAAACATGGAAAAGTTGGGGTTGGAAAGGATCTTAAAGACAATCTAATTACAAATCCCCTGCCATGGGCAGGGACACTTCCAACTACCCCAGGGTGCTCCAAGCCCCATCCAGCCTGGCCTTGGACACCTCCAGGCATCCAGGGGCAGCCACAGATTCTCTGGGCATCCTGTGCCAGGGCCTCACCACACTCACAGGGAAGAATTTTCCTCCCAACTTCATCCTTAAGCCCAGAAAAACCTCTTTATGCAGGGTGGAGATTTAATTTGCCTTCCCCAGCTTGCACTGAATCCATCTGTGTGCACAACCAGGCTTTGCATCAAGGGGCAGGGGGATAAAATGACCTGTCCTGCACATCCCTGCACATTCCCAGCCAGGAAATCATTACTGAGCTGCTCTCCCTTTCCAGGCAGTGAGATAATGGCTGGGAGCAGTGTGAGACAGGAATGGCAGTGCTTTCAGCCTGAGAAGCAATCACAGGGATCTCCTTCACTGCAAGGCTTGTACTCTACAAGCAAATAAGAATGCAAACAGCTCCTTTGAAATATTTATAACATTTGGAATGACTTGCATGGCACAAACCCAAGGAAGAAGAGGGTGCTGGGAATTGCTGGTGCTGGGTACACCAGGGGACTTGCTTACATGATTGATCTGGCTTTGTCCTTTTATAAAATGTCTGAGTGCTCAGGCAGGCTCTCCTCCTGCTCCCCTGGGTTACACATCTCCTGAAGGTCCTGCTTGCCCTCTCAGCATCAGATCCCTTTTCCCACTGCTCAGCTGTTCTCTGCTGAGCTGCTGAGGTCACACCTAAGCCAAGCTTCAAGGTCCCACTTGAGTGACCAGGCAGTGACCACTGCACTTCTGCTTTCAGCCCATGCCCAGGTTTTCAAGGCCCTTGCTGGCCCTCCCACAGCAGCCAGACCCTGGTATCCAGCTCCCTTTGTCACAGCGAGCTCTCTCCACATGCTCATCACCAGCCTGATGCTTCAGCCTTGCAAATTTAGCAGGGGAAGGTGTTAGAGGGGCTCGTGGCCTGGTCCTGCTGGGAGAACAGGCAGCACAACCAGGTCATCAGGGCTTAAGATGCAAGAGGGGCTGGGAACAATGAGCTTTTGGAGGGTTTACAGCCAATCTCTCCCTTGCAGCCTGACCTGGAGAGATTACTTTTGTTAACCTCTGGTATTAGTGCTGGCATCTTCATATCATAGAGATTAGGTGCTCTATAAAGGTGTGGAGAGAAGATTGGATTAGAGAGATGCAGGTCAAAGACTTAGGACAAGGAGGAATGGCTTTAAACTGACACAGGGCAGGGTTAGAGATAAGGAAAAAATTCTTCTGTGGGAGGGGTGCTGAGGCCCTGGCACAGGCTCCCCAGAGAAGCTGTGGCTGCCCCTGGATCCCTGGAAGTGTCCAAGACCAGGTTGGATGGGGCTTGGAGCAACCTGGAATAGTGGAAGGTGTTGAAATGAGATGATCTTTAGCTGCTAACCCAAATCATTTTGTGACCAGGTGCTCTTGATCCCTTGCACAAGCTCCAGATCCCAGTCTCCTGTTTTGCACAATTTTCAGCTTTTGGGTTTTGGAGAGAAAGAACTGGACAGCGTTTCCCAGGAGTGACCTGCAGGCTGTAATTACTGTGGCTGTCAGGGACAAACCCTCCTGGCTTCTCTGCTGCTGCCAGTTCCAGCAGGTTTCTAAATTTGATTTTGCTTTTTCCATGCAGGAAATTCTCTCTCCCTTTTCCATTGATTTCTGTGGCTTTGAACTGCTACCACACACCCACCTGGCTTTGAAGAGGAAATGTCACATTTGGAGAAACATCTGCATCCTCCTTCTGATGCATCAAGAGTGACAGATAATCAATTCTATTTCACACAGTCCACACTTGCTGTGGCAAATTCTTGCCATGCAGTTAACTCTCCCTGTTTTTAAAACAGGAAAAAAAAGTATTGATTTTATGATGCCAACACCATTATTTTTTAACATAAATGCTGATAGCAGCCTCGAGTTTCCAGGCTTTTATGTTCTCCAACACTGCAGGAAAAATAAAAACCATCAGGCTTTGCCCATGAATAAAAATAAAGCCTGCTGGATAGAAATTAATCAAAACACTTTAAAATGATCAGGTAAAAATCCAAGTGAAGAAAGGGGAAGAAACTGTGACTAGTATGTGATAGCTGAAGAAATTTTCAAAACTTAATTTCCTTATTATCCCTAAATTCTTGGTTTCCTCAGAAGAGCTAGGTCCTTGCAGGTGAATGTGATATTTCTGGGACAGTGTCTTTGGATGCAATGGTGTTGTGTCATATGGGATGATGGGCAGGCTGAGATGGATCTTCCTCTGAAATTTGTGCTTGAAGCAAATCTCTGAACCCCAGTTTGAGTACAATTCATTGCCACAGGATTATTTCCCTGGAAAGGTCTTTAAATTTTGCTGTTTGAGTGCAACATCCCTTCCTACAAAGAGGGAAGACAAGACCCTGGGAATTGCTCCAGCTCACCTCCTCTCCCAGTGGTAACTGCATCACTTCAGCTGCACAAACCCAGCGCTTTCCAGAAGTGGAAAAAACACAAAACCCCACCAGTTTTCACTCTCCATCCTCCCAAGAGGAGCTCGGTGTGTTTTGCCAGAGTATCACCTGAGTTTTGGTTCACAGTTGCCGTACAAGTTTTACAGGTTCAAAGCAGAGAAGTCCAAAAGTGCTACCCAGCTTTGTGCCTGCGGCAGAAGGTGGAGAAACCCAAGATGAGTGGAAGACCTTTGTCTTGGCAGGACCACGTGGATTCCTGAGCTGTTGACTTGCTGCAAGCTCTCAAATGGAGGCCAGAGATCAACACCTTAGAGACTGGAAGAGGAAAAACAACTCAAGGGCTGTGAAATGGCAAGATGCTTAAAAGCTGCTTTGAAAAAAACCCAAGCTCTTTCCAGAGGAGGAGTAAGAAGCAGGAGAGAAGAAAGGAAAGGGTTAGGCACCTTCCTGGGAAAGAACTTGTTTTCTTGTTGAGCTGAGGGTGTTTTGGGCTTTAAGCATGTGCTGCAACTGCTGGGGCTGCCAAAGCAGGGCAGGGGGATGTCCTGCATGAGAGGCAGGGCCTGGTGGGTGCAGGATATTTGTGCCCTATCCCGATTCCCACAGCTACAGGGCTGAAAGCTTGGGGTGGATAGTGTTGTGTGGACACCAGAGGTTGTTTGGACACAAGACAAAAGGCCATGTTTTTACATTTCTGTACAAACAACCCCGTGCTCTGGGATTTCCCAATTTCCTGATGCTAAAAAAAAAAGAGAAAAAGCCATAAAGCCACAACCATGAGCTCAGCAGGCATCAGGAATCAGGGTATGAGAGGAAACCTGTGCAGGAGCACACATACACACACACTATCCCTTCTTCGACTTACAGAATGTTTCCTTTGGCTTTCATATCTGTTCTTCTGTTGCACCTTTTCCTCTTCAACATCCATTTCCTCCCCATCCAAACAGGACTTTGCTTACTGACAGGGAAGGCTGTGTTTGTACCTGTGTACAAAAAGCCACCAGCAAGATCCAGCCCCTGAAGCTGACACAAACAGGCAGCAAGATCCCTAAAGGAGCACAGCTGACAACAGGATCACCTTTGTATTTATTGTCAGCTACTGCACAGTTCTGGTTAAAGTACCAAACACAGGCACACAGACAGGGACTTTGTCATTCATTCTCTCTTCAGAAACAGAAGTGAAAGACTTTAGGTTTGCCCACCTTTTTGTCCAGTAGTTAAGTTACAGTAGTTATAGCATTTTTTTTTCTCCTTGCCACTAATTGGCTGAATTGCACCTCGAGTGGCATAAAATATTTTTTGCAGTAAATAGGAAGCAAAATCACACTGGACATGCAAGGCAAGCAGCCCTTGTAACCCACTGAAGTGCAGAAAGAGAAAGGCAATCTTACCAGCCCAAGCATTCATTTAGAAAAGGTTTCAGAGTTAATAAATCCTTCAGTGAGGAGGAGGAAGGAGCAGCTACTCCTTTACTGCTCCTGACATAAGGCATGAGTATCTATGATTACATCCAGGGCTGCCCAGGGGTTAAGGTTTGTCAGCTCTGGTTGATGTTATGAGCAACTCAAATAATTACCAGGTTTTGCATCCTTTGTCACCCTCTGTGAAGCAGGAAATGTCACTAAAGTATTTTGAGGAAAATGTTAATTTTTGAGCAACCTGATCTAGTGGAAAGTGTCTCTGCCCATGGCAGGGGTTTGGAACTAGATGGTCTTTGAGACCCCTTACAATCCAAACCATTCTATGAGTTTATGATTCAGAACAAGGCAAAGTAGATGAATTTATCCTCTAAACTACATCATAGGTAAGAAACAGCTATGTCCACATGTTAAACACAAAGGGCCACATGTCCTGCTAGGAGCTGCCTGATCATCTCCAGCTGTCCTTCTACAGCCACATCCAGAAGCCAGTGGTGATTTGTGAGGATAAACCAAACTGATGGATGATAAAGGCACTGGGATTGCTCTTTAACTGCTCTGCACTTTGAATAAAATCACAGCATCACAGGGCAAGAGGGAAGTCTTTTTTTGAAAGTCCTGTCTATAGAACCAAAAAAATTCCCAAGCCCAGGTGCTACTTTCAAACCCATCTGTGAGGAACCTACACCTCCCCAGAGCAGCACAGAAGGAATCCAAATCTCCTGGCTGTGTCCTCTCATTGCTCAGAGACAGCAAATTAACAGAGCACACGCTGCTACACACAATCAATCCCTGTTTGTCTTTAAGGACCTAAAGACAGGAGTTCCCCTAAGGAATCAATCATTACAGTACTGAACTTACTGTGACAGAAAGTGCTTGTAAGCAACACTAAGTCCTCCATGACCACAAGCAGCTCCTGCTTTTTTGGGAAAAGTAATAGGGTTAGTCTTGCACCCAGCTAGGAACATGTTACCAGTGCCAGATGCATCCATGCATGGACCTCAGCTGTGTGGATGTTCTTGCTCTCTTCCAGTTTCTAGAGAATTTTAAGTAATTTCCTCACGTCTGCAAGTAGCTAATCTAACACTGTTTTTTGAAGGACAAGAAAATCAGCAACAGTCAGCTTGGATTCACTGAGGGGAAGTCATGCTTGCCCAGCTTAACCTTCCACAATGAAAGACTGGCCTGGCAGAGATCTGTGGGCTCTTTCTAGCAGGACTTCTGTAAGACTTCCAAACATTGTCATCTCTAAGATCCTCCTGACTAAGACGTTCCTGAAGCTGCAGGAGGAGACACCAAAAACTGCCTGAATGCCTCGTCCCCATGATCAGTGGCTCAGGGTCTGGCTGGAGGTCAGGAGCTATTGGTGAACTCCAGGGGTCAGTGCTGGGTCCAGCCCTCTTTAACACCTTCATTAAAGCAAATTTGCAGATCACACAGACTGGGAGGAGTGGCAGCTACCTCAGAGGGTCATGCTGCCACCCAGGGGGACCTGGGCAGGCTGGGAAGAGCTGGCAGGAACATCATGGAGCTCGAGGAGAAGTGCCCAGTCCTGTGGCTAAGGAGGAGTAATCCCAGGCACCAACATGGGATTTAATTCAATGTAACACAGGGCGAACCTTACTCTTCCTCAGGGCCTCTTGCACCAAGTGCTGTGAGGACTGAAAGTTCTCACTCCATTTGACTTCTGCTTGTGGAGCAAGAAGGACCTGAGAGTTTATAACTCTCTTTGAAACCTTCCATATTTGTTTTTCTACCTTTAAGAACACTATATGAGATTACAACACATATTTTCTCTTAAACAGAAGGGTAAAATATCCTGACACATTCAAATCTCCCACAGGAGCCTGGTTTCAGCTAAGTCCCTCCTAAGGCAACCCCTTACAGACTGCAGCCCATGAATTACACCTCCTTCTGAACTTACTTCACAATCCAAAGCTCAAGGCTAAGAGCTTTTACCATTTTCTGTTGCCACATTAAAAAGCAGCTCCACCAGGAATGTGGGTTTTGGTTGCAGAGTTGCAAGTACAGGGGAATAGGGTGTAATCCCAACTCTCTAAACCACCTTCTGCATCTCCTTGGGCAAGATATTTCTTGTACCTGCCTCCCTCCCTCCCTGGCTACTCAGACAAAAAGTTCTTCAGGGCAACAATTCTCACCTTTCATGCAACAGTGGCAAAGCAAACTTAAGATTTTAACAACAGTAATGTTAAAAATGTTCCTTGGAAACTCCATCTCACATCAGATTTTAGTCTGACACCGAGCAGGCAAAGTAATAGACTGACAGGTGAAATTCAGCATAGGTTAAGTGCAGAACAGTGCAGGTGAGAAAATAAATCATAACCTACGTGTTTAACAATGGGCTCTGAAATAGCTGCCACTGCTCAGCAGCAACACCTTGGGGTTTTAACAATTAGGAAAGTAATCAAGTCATTAAATCCCCACTATTAAAATAGTAGCCAGTGTTCTGAATTAGGAAGAGAACAAGGCAGCAAACGGTGATGCCACTGTGCAAATCCCTATTCTTAAGACCTCAGGGCTGTTAATGCACCGGGCACCTCATTCAGCTCCAGGCTGACACGTCCCACACGTCCCTCTCAGCTTCCTGGTGGCTTCAGGACACTCAATCTCTCTAAGCAGGCATCTAATCTGAATTCCTAGAAGCAATGAACAGTTCATACTTAGCCCAAGAGGAGATGCAGTTATTCAACACATTAGAGAATCACAGGCCTTTACACAGGTGCTTAAGCCAAGGAATTAAAGCTTAAATTTAGGAAATCATACCTGAAAACCACCCAGTGCTTCACCTGAAGCACTATAACCAATCCTGCACTGCCAGTAAGGTAAATGTTCTTAACAGCCCATCATCCTCTTCACTTTCTGTGAAATCAGAACCTTTTAGGGCACCACAAAAAAGAAACAAAAATATTAGTGCTTCAGGCCAGTCACCACGTACATACGTACGACAGAATGAGGTGGCTGCACAATTTCCAGGGTGTAAAGATAAACCACCAAATAAGACTTGGTAGCTGCCAAGAGCTCCAAATTAAGTGCTGCTGAGCCTTTGGAAAGGGCACTGATGAAACAGGAGAAAAAGGGATGTGTAAGCAGGAAGAGCTGGAGGTGTTAGATAAAGTTATTTGAGAAATGACTAGAAATAGAAGTCAGTGGCAAGATTCCAGAGGAGGCCAATTCTCCAGCAGAGAAGTAAATTCAGAACCAAATTTTTCAAGGCATCCAAGATACAAACTTGCCTGAGAAAGTCTGAGCCAACACACTGAGTGTTCAACAGGGAGAAGGTGCATTTTCAAAATAACTCTTCCTGCTAAGGAGACAAATGAAGTCTGACCAGAGCTCAGTGTCTGAACCTGTGCAGATTTGTTTGCCTCACCTGCTGACACACCTGGCTCCACTGTCACGTGTTTGTACAGCACCCACCACACAGATGGAACTCAGGGGATGTAGATCTGCTCCAGGTTTGCTTCCTTCAGTGTCCCCATGGTACAGAAAAATACATTTATAGCATGAATCTCCTACACAAAATATAAATAAACAAACCCTCTTCTCCCCTACATTTCCATGGATAAACTTTACTCCTGTCTTCAACCACAGTAAGGATTCTCAGCATGAAATGGTTCAAAAGTTGCCAATGAAGCCATTCTCAGGAAATGGAAAACCTCCAAGTTATCAGACTGGAAGCTCAGAAGCTGGTGCTAAAAAGCAGAACAGCTGGTTAAAGGCACAAACCCCAGCCTGTGTACCTCAGGAAATGCTTACAGCCTAGTCACTCAAGAGGTATTTGCTGAAATAAGAGCCATAAATAAATCACATTGCTTAAAGCCAAGTCATATTTCAAGCTCAGTTCAGATCACTCTCAATCTGTTACCAGTGGTTAAACTTCCTACAGCAGCCACTCAAATTATTTACAAGCAAACCTATGCTAATTCATACCAAGCTCATCTCTTTCTTTTACTACACAACAGCAAAGGCCTAAAAGTGTTGGTCAAAGTCAAAGAGAAAACGAAGAGCAGAGGCAGGAACAGAGTGTAGATTCTGGTTTTGCCCCAGGTGTGGTTTTGGCCTGTTCCTCACCTCTGCTGCAGTGAGGGTGGAACAGAGAAAATGCCATCTCGTGGTGCAGAAGTGCCCAGCTCTGAGGGACTGCCTTGCACAACACAAGAGCAGAGTAAGGAAGCCAACACACAGCAGGTAAAATACCAGGTTTTTTTAAAAAAATTCTGTTTTACAAGCAAATGTTTGTACAGAAGCTGGTGGAACACAAGCAGACAAAATAAGCAAAACACAAGGCCCAAGGGTTTGTCATAGAAATCTGCAGGCAAAACTCAACAGAAGGCAAGAACTGGAGATATTCACAGCACTGAACTACAGGTCTGTCCCCCTCCCCCCAGCCCGTGTGTGTAACAAAGAAGACACCCAGCATCAGCTTTTAAACAGCTCAAATGCCCTCAGGGCTCACAGCCACTTCAGGATCTGAACAGTTGTGGGTGCAATGGGGCACAGAGACAAGTGCCACCACCACAGTCACCTCTTGCCAACTCTTTGTCACATACTGTTCCCGAACAAAAAGCAAACATAGAATGAGGAGCAGAGAGCTGTGCACTATTTTACATCAAGTTAAAAATAAGAGTAGTAGTGTTTAGTAGTTTAGTTTGTCAGCTCTTCAGATGTTCACAAGAACTTTCCTCTGTGGCCTCCTACTCTGACAACTTCCACAGGCACTGCTTCCCAAAAGAAAAAGCCTAACCCTGATGGTATTTGACCTCAAATACAGAAATATAAACAGAAAGAGCAAATGCCAGGTTTGAAATGATTACATAAAGTTAGGTGCCTGTGTGTGAGTTACAGGAGTGAGATTCTGACAGCTGGCCAGACACAGGAAGGAGTTTCCCTTCTCCCTACCTAACAACCTGAAATCAGTTATCCCTGGATATTCCCAGCAGAATGCCCCACAGCACAGAGCTCCTGCTAAGAGTCCTTTAAATTCCCTCCTCTTTCCATTTCTCTGGATTAGACATGGAATTTCTTTTGATCTGTGAAGACAGACTCAATCCTTGTTATTTTAGTCTCCATTCTGGCACAGAAGCTTTGTCCTGGAGTCAGGAGAACCCAGCTGCAACTGTCCAAGGAGCCAAATCACTGGTGTGAGGAGATGAGGACTCAGCAGAGCAAGGCTCTAACTCTAGGAGAGACCATCAGGGAAGAGAAGATCATAGCACACAGTCCTTGTCCAAAGCTTCACACTTTTTGTGGATCCAGCACAGGGACTCCATGATGAAGCACCAAAACAAAGAAAGCAGGAATACAGACAAAGCATCTCCTCAGCAGTGGATTTTCAACAGAGCAAAGTCATCTGAAAGCTCAAAATAAACCAGGATCCCCAGCAGAAAGCAGAAATGTGCAATTCAAAACCACACAGACGTGAATCTTACTTTCAAAGGGCTTTATATTACAAAAAAAACATAAGTCACAACGAATGTCTAAAATCCATTCAATGAGGCTTGTTTCCAGTCTGCTAGGAAAGCTACTTTTCTCTTCTGTATTCCCAGCCTACTGCTGAAAACGTGATTGCCAAAACAATGACACCTCGAGCTAGATTTTTAAAATCAAACTTGTTCCGCCAGATCCAGCACTCTGAACTTGTCCAGGTTGTAGAAACAAGCCTTCACCACTCTGCCTCCAAAATATCTTCCATTTAGATCCACAACGGCTGGAATTGAAACAAAGAGCAGATCAGCCAGCAGAAATTCAATAAAATAAACATCTCTTTAACTAAACAGCCTGACCAGTGAAACTGTTTAATCTCTGTACAGAAGTTAACTCTGAGGTTCACAGGACACAATTTAGGATCCTACCTTTGATGGCAGATTCAACCCGTTCAAACTCTAAAAATATTCTTACAGCTTCATCATCAGGGGCGCCAGGGATCTGAAACGAAACAAAAACCCCAAGTAATTAGAACAGTAGTGAGAACATTGTTTTCAATTGTTGTTTTTCAGCAGTGAAAATAAAAACGAAATAAAAAGGTTCCAAAACTACAATACTCAAATGGTTTTTGCATGGTTGCTATTATTAGAAGCTTGTGTCTTACACATACAGAAAATCCAGATTTCAAACACAGTAAAGGACCCTGAGAGATCTTCTGTGTATGCTCCTCTTAGACAGTAACACTGCAGTTGTGAGGGATGAGTGCCCAGTTTACCTTCAGAGCAGCCAAAAACAGAGAAGACTATGTCTTACCTCAAAGATGACACATTTCCCAACCTTGCCATATTTCTCACATTCCTCCTTAGTTTCAACTTCAAGGTCTTCATCCACCTCCCCAGCACCGACCATATTCTGAAAATCAAAGAACAAACCCAACTCACTGGCTGGAGTCTGTGCAGGTGATTGTGCAGACAAATCACAGATCCTCTGGGAACTGTGACCACGAACACTTTAAAAGATTAAGAGCTACAGGAGGAGACAGTTCCCTGTCCATAAGGCAACTGCACAATTTAAAGCAGTGTTGATTTGAAGTCACATAATTTCTCCAGAACACAGAACACCACGTGGATGCAGGCCAGAACCATTTGAACTGTGCAGAGTCTTGTATCAGGAACAGAGGTTTAAACATTTCAGCACCAAGACACGTTCCCTTGCTCCCAACTCACCCTCAGTAAGACCACTTTAGTTGGGCATTTCAGTATCTCAGTCAAGGGGTTGGAATCTGCCTTCTTGCCTGTTTCTGTTTGAAGACAGAACAGTGAATCATGGAATAATTTAAGATTAAAGTTCAGTTACAGACTTTTATCAGAATCATATTAATCAAACAATGGAATAAAAGCCACAAAGTGTAATTTCATATTGGTGAGGAACAGTTATTCACAACTTGTAGCTATCTGGAATGACAGTAAGCAGAAAAATCAATTCCAATGGTGGGAATTAAGCAGTAACACTGACAATGTTCCCTTCTTTGAGGGAACTAATTCCTAAATTCAGAACTGTATCATAAGAACTGTAAGACTGAAAGTATCCTGACTTCTGCCACTTGTGCTCAGAAGCCTGGAGGTTGTCTTGAGATCAGACAAGAGCAGGGAAATGAGGGCAGTATCAAGAGGATGGGAGAGGGAAAAAGCCATCAGGGCAGAGCAGGATCAGCCCTGGAAGTGAAGGTGCTTCCCCAGCACCAAAGGAGGACAACTGATGGAGGAAGGGGAGGATGAGCTAAAAAAATGCATACAGGATCACTTCACAAAAAGATAAAAAAATGTGAATTTACACAAGAACAAATATGAGTCATTTTTCCAGTTGCAATGTTTTCAACAAATGGTAAACAGAAACCCAGGACACAATTACCTTTCTCTGTAGATTCACCAACAATGATCTTGCCACCCCTCTTGCTTGTTTTCTCTACTGACAGGGCTGTGCTGAGCCCCTGTTCATGTTTGCCCAGCCCCTGGCCCTCTCTGAAACCATATTTCTGCATGATTTTGTGGGCAACTGTCCCCCTGCAACGAGAAAAAAAAATCAATTAAAGGTTTCTTCCACAAAACATTAACACTGCATTTCTCCTGAGTGCCCAAATATTCTACCTGCTAGAATTTCCTTACACAGGGGGCAGAAAGTACAGGAGCTTCTACAAGTGACATGATCCTTTCTAAGCAAAAGGCTAAAAAGTCTGGCTGTGTAATGCTGAAAGGTTAAAACACTAAGTCACAGAAGAAATAGCCAATTGTGTGCTCAAAGTAAGGCAGGTTAGCTCAGATTTTTAGCCCTTCCTTCAGTGAAGTGAGGGTTCCATGGTACTAATTAGAGGTGGTAACAATGCACAAGCTGGTCCAACAGTACCAAGTTTGGTTATCTTTTCCTGGACAATTAAAAAAACCCCACCAAACTCAAAAACAAGCTGTTTTCAGCTATAGATTCACCTTCACTTTGTTGCCACAGTAGTTAACACGAGCATCACATATAAGGCAGGAGATTAAATGGGCAGATTTGCAGCCACTGCTACTACATTCATGCAAAAACACTGAATTTTTGAATAAAGCAGAGCTGAAATGATCTGAAACATCAGATTAAATTTGCTGGTATGTAGCAAATTGAAGACAAGGCTGGAAAAGAAACCTAGAAGAACTACCATGCCACCTATGCTTTCAAGTACACTCCATTGTTTGGCTTGTATAGGCCATAAACATTTTATGCTGGATTGTGGCTTAAAAACACAGCCTTGAATGCAACCACTTCAGATGTGTTTCCCCCAGTCCTGTCAATCCACATTTTTTCCTGTATCCTGCCAGTCTGGACTCTCTGAACTCAGACTAAGCACATGCATGCAACGGGTTGTGCTCTTCTCTCCTGACAAACTATTTCAGCTTTCGTTTTCACCACCTTCCAATGCCTTTTCCCACAAAACGTGCAGGAGTCACTCATTTACCCCATGTTGGCAAGGAAGGAGTTGCTGGGGCCCGTGGGGGAACGAGGTCTCTCTGGCTCATCATACACTGGAGGAGGAATTGCTGCTTTGGAAGAAGGTGCCCGAGGTCTTGACTCCTCCTCATATGGGAATGATGCTACAGCTGGAGAAAACAGAGACATTTGGGTTTCTTTCAATAAAATCCTAACAAACTAGGAAAAGATCTTCCACATAAATCCAAATCAGAAGAATTCTGATTCTTTTGCACACGCTGTTTTAACATCCCCTCACCCCTCTCTCTCTCTCAGAAACAACATCTCAGTTATTCTGGGTTTTCCTCACTGGATGTAGATTTCCACAGCTCTATAATGCACTTTTAACCTTCTTATTAAATGGAGAAAAAGAACATTAAGAGGCCACCTGCACTACAAAGAGTTTATCCAGTTCCTATTCATCAGGAACTGGATTATGACAAAGATGGATCAATGCACACAACTCAAGGCCCAAGGACTGTAATAAAAATACACTGCACATTTGCAGAGAAGAGAAACCAGTCTATGAAAAAGAATGAATACAACTCATCCCACTGGGAATTACTGAACTGCAGCCCTTCCTGGAGATGGAGATGGATCTGGATAGCTCAGTCATACTGGCTGGACTATTGAATTACCTTCCCCTGATAAGTCAAACAGCAAAATGAAAAAGAAGTCTACTAGAACACTAGAAAAAAACACTTTTGAATGGGTTTATGGACTTTTATCAGACTGACCTAATTTTAGAATATAAGTTTCTTGTACACAAGCTCTTGTATCGTATCAAATAAAAGGTCAGATGAAGTTTGAGGACGTAATATGAGGCAAAGTAATTCCTGTTTAAACAGCAAATGGATTGGACTATGGGACTTCTGCTACACAAATATTTTGTTGTTTTCTTCCAGTCTGTTTGGTTCAAGTTGTTTTCTTCAAGTAAGAAGCCATACAAAGGTTTCTTTGGGAGATCATGTCACATTTTAAAAGCTCTCCCCTTAAGGCTATTTCTACTATTTCTAGCCTATATTTATTTTTTCCTTGACACTGATCAATTGCCCTCAATTATTTACTCAAAACAATGTCTTTCTGTTTTGAATGTTCACAGATGTCAAATGCTTTCACTGTATCATTCACTTAGGCTTTGAGGTATTTTTTGTATTTTAATCTTCTCATAAATACAATGAGAACTCCCAAAGAAAAGTTTGTGTGCATAAGATTTTTTCTTATTATACATACTGGTAATTATTTTAATTTTTAAAATTTACGGCATTTAGACATGGAAAAAAAAAAGGGAATGGTTTTGTTCCTATTGCAGGATGATGCCATCTCGTGGACAACTGAGGTCCTCACACCATCACTGCACATAAGTCTTTTCAGCTAAATTGCATCCCTGAAAAACTTTAAAAATTCTGTCTCTAGTGCATAAGTCCTTTAGAAAAGATACTCACTAAGTACCTCCTCAAGGAAAGAGCAATGGAAAAATTCCCTCTCCACACTGTGGAGGCTTCTAATCCACCCAAAGAAACCTGCCTGTGACATTTCTTCTTTCATATCAGAAGTGAGTAGCTGCACATGGTTGTAAGAGCCCAGTTTGGCAACTTGTCCAGCAATACAGAAAGATTTCGTCACAACAGAGATGTGAAGCAGGGCAGCATCACAGGTCCCCCAAAGTCACCCTCCATGAACAAAGAACTTGTTCATGTCCTGCTGTTACAAAGAAACCAATGGGAAAAGCAGGAGGACTTAACTGAATAGAAAGTTGAGTGAAAAATTAACATTGGTTTAGGGAAGAGGATTTTGCAGTACTCACGTTCTTTGTCCTTCTCAACGAGAGAAGTGGGTGGTGCAATGGCAGCTCCTCCCATACCTATGAGCAAAATGGAACACAAAACATTTGGAAGATATCACAACAGACCTGAATTATTTACTGTAACTTTGTTGCTGAAAGAGAATAAAGACTGATTTCTTTTATGCAAAGACCTATTTGTGATCCACATCATCTGACAAGCTCTAAGGGCACTGATATAACAAATGCAAGAATGGAAAGCTGCAATAGTGAAAACTCAGTGATTCCCACAGCCTGACTTTATGTCATGCCTCATCCCTTCCCTGGAACCTACATCATGTAGGAACTCACAACAGGTACCTACAAACTAAGGTTCAACACAGGTATTTCCACAAGTAATTTGGCTGCCATCTGCCTCCATGGAAAAATACCAGTCTTCTGCATTCTATTATGTTGTAATAAAATGCCAGATTTATTCTAAAGGCTCAGAATGAACAGTGTAGTCATGTGAGGACAGGGAAATACAGAATCCATGAAATAGGACTGTGAATTCCCCTCCCTCGTTTTCTCCCCTTCCCACACCAAACCCACAAGCAGCTCCCTTACTTCTTTTCCGCCTCTCCCTTTCATAATCTTCATCTTCATCAGAATCTGGATCAGGTCGTCTTGAAAACCCACTGGCTTCATGTCTGTCTTTACGCCTTCTAGGAGACACACAAGTTAGCATGAGAAACCATGGAAGTCAACTCTTTGTTTGAATTTGTGATTCCACCTCTGCAGAGTGAATTATTCTGCTCATTGAACACGTTTCCCATGAAAGTGTAAGTTAATCTTCACCATTTGTTTCTTTGCTTTTACCTTCATGGGGCATTTTTGGTGAAACAAAAGATGGATCTAAACCAAAATAATTTTCCCCTTGCAAATCAGCCAAGAAGAATGCATGGAAAGGAGAAAGCACCTGAATAAATCCTGTCCAAACAGACCTGAGTGACTGAAAGTCTACCATGGAACAGAGAGCAAGGTAACAGATATTAATTAATCAATCACCCTGCTTTGGACAGAATCCCTTCCACATTTCCCATCACAAGCTATACAGAGTAATATCATTTACTCAATAAAAAAACATCCTCATGCTTAAACATCAGACTGTTGAGAAGCTTGCTTGGCAATCAAAATAGGATTCAGGAATAACTTCTAAAATGAAGTAAGGAGTGCTTCAGCTGTTATCTGATGTGATCAGGAAATCACCTATTTTAATACAACAAAAAGGAAAAGCACTTGTCCTCAAAAGTTAAGAGCACCATCTGCTGCACAAATCACATCTCATTCCTAGCACAGCCATCAAAACTGTGCTAAAGGATGAAAAAAGCAGCCCTACTGTGGAAGCACACTGAACTTCTGAATCTCTACACTATGAAATCAAAACAAATGTACAGCCTGCACTCCCAAAGCACACATCTGATGCAGGTTTAGCTGAGATTGCTTCCCCAGTTTGAAATCAGGATTTATTATGCATTTTTTGCCCCTTTTCTCTAATGTTTATAGGTATAAATGCTCTTGGCCCACACACAAGTACAAATACAACCAAAGAGCAGTCAGTGCTGAAGCTGTGGGAATGACAACCCAGATTCCTGAGTCTTGCATGCCAGCAGGGCAGAGCCTCAAGCATTCCTTCTCCATCAAAACAACAAAGAGATGACCAAGAGAAGACAGAGAAGACTAAATGACTGGAAATATTAATTTCCACAGTCTAAAGAGGGCAGCAGAACTGTAATTCCAGACTTCAGATGATTCATACTGTGATGAAGATGGTTTATTAATTTCATTTGAAATGAGCAAATGTGATCTGCCTGGCTGGCAGACATTTTACCACTTCTAACAATCAGATACTGAATCTGCATTCAACTTCCTAAATATGATTACAGAGACTCCTTATTTCAGGGAAAGGGCATTAAAAATAAATTATGTATTTTCTTTTGTCCAGAGACAGTAGATTAATAAACACATCATTAACTTACTTAATAATTACTGAGTGCAGGGTATTAAAAAAGGAAATGCAACTATGCCTTTCAATGGCTGTGCTAGCTACATTTAAAACTGAATGCATCCATGGTTGAAGTTTGCAGTTTTTAGAAGAAGAAAGGATGGTTCATCACTGAGTGTGGAAAAGGTTTTTCTGTAGTCAGGTGACACTGACATCAAATACTTTAAAACACCTGCAAGGTCAAAATCTGATAACAATGCATGAAGTACCCAAATACTGCTGCTATTATTGAAACAAAGCAAATTCAGAATAATTTTGACATGAGTCTTTCAGCCAAAGAGGCTGCAAAGCTGATAATTCTTACTGTTTTTATATTGTTAGGTGATTTTTACCAAGAGCACTAAAACATATTAATTAAAACACTGCACTTGTTTCTGCAAGCACGCAGTAGTCACAAAACCTCTAAGAACTTCTGTGAAAGCACGGAGATAAAATTAAACAAACTGACATGCCTATTCTTTAGATAAGAGTCAGGATGCCAAGTGTTTGAACAAAAGCCTTACTTTTCTCTCTCCTCAATCTCCTTTTGCCTCTCCAGCTCCCGCTGCCGCTGCCGTTCCTCCCTCTGACGTTTCACCACCTTCTCGTAGTCATTTGGGAACATGGGATCATACTCATCTGCCAGGGGAATCAACACATCTCCTGCAGAAAAACCACTAGGGACAGGATCCTGAAAAATAAATATGTATATTTTTTTCAGCTGAGATCTGAAAACAACACCCAGTTGGATAGCAAAAAATTTAACACTTCCGATTCCTGACTTCTGTAATGTCAGGTAATATCCTAATTCCACTGGTGCTAGGAGAAATCTTGGCTTTATTTAAAACTAACATTTCATCCAGCCTCTCATTACATCAGATTTTGCCCATGGAGAAAGAACCATCCCCTCCCCTTGCAAAATGCAAAGCAGCAGCAAATCAGCATGGACATGAATTTTTTAAACCCCATTAATGCATTATTAGAAGCTTTATGGCATTTTGCTGCTGCAACCATCTGCCAGGGTCCTCCCACACAATCTCATCAGGCTTTTTATCAGCTGCTATTAATGTAATACCAACAGAGGCACACAGACTGTTCTCCTCTAATCTGGAAGAACCATTTCAGAACTTTTTCTCTGAAAAAGCTGCAGGGAGAGAGTTTTTCTTGATTCCTTACCATGAGAAATCCATTTAAAAGGTTAGGTGGCTTTTCTTTTATTTTTCAGTTGATTGTTATACAGGTCCAGTTCCAACACTGATGCAATCACAATTACAGTCATTATTTAGCTGCCCAAATTGCTGTCTTGATAAGTAATTTGAAGCTGTCCAGGATTCTAAGAACATTGTTTTATAATTGCACATTAACCATGGTAATTCCATGCTGTACCACACCGAAGTCTGAATAAAGTTGAAATGTTAATTAAAGAACTCTCAGCAGAGGAAGACATTCTCAGAAAATAATCACTATTTTTGACCACTAGGAAACATTCAACTTCCAAAATATGTGGTAACAGCTGCACTTTTAGCTGTTCTGCTCTTACCTTTAGCCCAGCTGCTACATGAGGGGGTGTGTCCACGATCTGTCTCTCATCAGAGGAGCTGCCTCGTTTCAGGTCAATCACTGGAGCAAGGACTGTGGTTTGTTTTGTTCTCTGACTCTGCAAAAATCACAAAACACACGATGTCTAAAAAAGGCAAAGCAGTTTTCTAAAAATCAGCTTGCTTGATGTACTTTGCAGTGGTAGGTGAATGGTCCTAGGTTTTGACTGGGACCAGAAATACACTATAAAAATTCATCCAATCACTTCAGGTGAGTTTGAACTCAGTTAGTCTCTAAGAAACTCAGACTTAATCTAAAGATCTACTGTTCTTCCCACTTATCATCTGATAAAGTATTTTAATCTCTTCTGAACTCTTGAGTTTTCTAATCCTATCCTATTCTTCTGTTAGGTTATGGATACACTGCACATCAGTTACACGGACAAAGAATATAACTAATACAGTAAATTTTATCCATGCAATTTGTTCCAATTATCAACTAAATCCTGCCTCCAATTTCACCAGCATAAATCAGGAGTAATTCCAGTGGAAAGATGCTGTGGCTGCTTAAGTATCTGGAATCAGTGCTAGTGCTTCTCCTTTTAGTTAAGTAGTGTCACTACAAAGAGCACCTGTGTCCTTCCTGAACCAAAATATCACACTGCTCAAAGAAAAAGGGTGAAATAAAAAGAAGCAGCAATAAAAAGAGAAAATGGCTCTGTCACAGCCTAATAAGAATCAGCTTGTACTCCTCCCTTTCACCTACTCTGGAAATACTTGCTGTAAAACTTTCTAATACATGTTTTGCAGGTTAGCAACAAGAGCCTTTTAAATAACAACCATGAAATGTTGTAATCATTAAATAATCAATCACAGTGTGACCTCTACTTACATTAAAAAAATTTATAAAGCTGAATCTCATTATCTTTAAAGCTAAACTTGAAGATCAGCTTTTGGTTCTGCTGGTGAAAAGCTCACAGGTTTGCAGCACATACATCAGTGCTTCCTTCAGTTTTAATTTTGCCACACTCCCTCTAAGAGACATCAAAAAAAAGCTTTTTCCCTGTTTCCCCTTCAGCTTTGCCAGGTTCTTTGCTACAAACTCACAGACAAATGCCAGCAAGTTTCCCCCAAATCAGTATTCTGAGGTCACAAACACAACACACTGAACACGAATGAAATCTGAAAAACAGGAAGCAAACCCACAAAGGGACTTTACCTTTGCTTGTGTGAGAGCTGCTTTCTTCACCTGCAACTGAGACTGCAGCAGTTTGAAATTCTTGGACCAGCCTTCTGTTTTGGAATCGCTGGTCTCAACCCCCAAGTCATCGTAAAGTGACATTTTCTCCTCAATTTAAAACTGAAAGACAAAAGAATTTCCAGGTTATTTGCTAATAGTTTGCATATATGGATACAGCATCTTTTATTTCACTTTCTCTAAAGTCTGAGAAAATTGACCTTTTTCTGGCTAGTGGTAAATACAAGCAACCAGAGCAAAGCTGTATAAAAGTAACAGTTTGAAAGGGAATGAAAACTGTTCAAGAAATAATTTAATCTTGCAGTGGAATATGAACAATTCGGGCTCAACAACAAGAAGTTTATTGCAGAAAGAAAAAGGAGGTTTTGAAGATTATTAAACTTCAAATGAAACTTTGGGATGAAACAGCAGGGGCTTGAAAGGCACAGATTGCCAGGATGAGGACAGATGATGTAGGAATTCCCACCTGCCACAGAGCAGTGGGATTTTGGCAGCAGGACTGATGCTGTCTAGGGGGAGACAGGATGCACTGGGGAATCACAGAATCAATCAGATTGGAAAAGACCTCTGAGATCATCGAGTCCAACCTGAGACTGAAGGCCACCTTGTCACCCAGACCGCAGCACTCAGGGCCACATCCAATCTTTCCCTGGACATCTCCGGGGATGGGGACTTCACCACCTCCCTGGGCAGTCTGTTCCAACACTTAACCACCCTTTCTGATAAGAAACTCTTCCCAGTGTCCACCCTGAACCTCCCCCGGTGCACCTTGATGCCATTTCCTATTGTCCTGTCGCTTGTCACCTGGGAGCAGAGCCCGACCCCACACCCGGCCGCCCTCTCCTGTCAGGGAGTTGAGGAGAGCCAGAAGGTCTCCCCTGAGCCTCTTGTTCTCCAGGCTGAGCCTCCCCAGCTGCTCCTCCTCAAACTTGTGCCCAGACCCTTCCCCAGCTCCGCCGCGATTCCCTGGACAACGCATGGATGTACGGATGAATGCAGGGAGGGCGCAGTCACCGCGGGAAGCGACAATGGGGCGACGCACAGGTGGATAAAAGGAAGGGTGGGCTCCGGGAGCAGAGGGGGCGAAGCAGGCCCTGACGCTTCCCCCACCTTCCCCACAGGCCCGCACCCCTCCGAGGAGCCTCTGAGCGTGGCACACCCACCCTGCCCCGCCTCCCCACACCCCGCGGGGCGCAGAGCCGCCTCCCCACACGGCCGGGCCCGGGCCCGAGCCCGGGCCCGCAGCCGCCACTCACCCGTCCCGGCGCCGCCGCCGCCATGAGCCGGCGCTGAGCACGCCGGGAAGGGCCGCGCCTGCGCCCCGCGCCCCGCGCCAGCGCCCCCCGGCGGCGGGAGGAGGGAGCGGCAGCGCCGCCATGGCCGCCCCTCACGGCCGAGCCAGGAGGGAGCGGGGGGACCGCGGGGGAGGCACGGGCGCTCCCGGAGACGGAGACAGGCGGCAGGGAGCGGAGGAGGCGGCTGGAATGCTGTCTTAGCTGTCCTCCCAGAGGCGAAGAAGCTGCCTCCCCGAAGAATAAGAAGCACAGGTTCCTTCGGGTTCTCACGGCGCACGTCGAGTGTCATCTGCGCTCGGAGCTTTTATTTGAATCTTAGAATCCCTGAACCACGGAGAGCGTCCGAAGGAGGGGATGGGAAAGGGTCTGGAGGAGAGCCCTGAGGGCACTTAGGTTGTTCTGCGGGAGAAGAGGAGGCTGAGGGAGGATTTCATTGGAGTCTTCAGCATCCTCCCGAGGGCAGGGGACAGGCTCTGATCTCGGTGGTGACAGGGACAGGAACCGAGGGCAGGGCTCTATTTATGCCCATCACTGTTTGATGATGCAAGACTGGCAGCAAAGCCAAACACAGCCTCCAGCCCTGAAGCAGATAGATCTGGCGCCTCAACCTGAAAAGATTACAAGCACTATCTCTGTGTTTATCATAAAGGCTTTATCTCCAGCATTGCTTCC
This sequence comes from Prinia subflava, assembly GCF_021018805.1. NCBI lineage: Eukaryota > Metazoa > Chordata > Aves > Passeriformes > Cisticolidae > Prinia > Prinia subflava. Next base: position 70,462,489 of record NC_086250.1, read on the forward strand.
GATGGTGCTACTGTGCAGTTTATTTCCCCGTGGTTAGCTGAAAAAATAAACAAATAAATAAAATAAGGCTACTACTTCCCCTCCTGCTTACTGTTTTCTATTAACCCAATCTTTCTAAACACATTTACAGATATGTCTCTTTTCATCATGACAGTGAAAGCTAAATATAAGATGAAATTATCTTCACTTTATTTATAGAGGATCTCCCTAGCATCTGCCTGTGGTTTCTCGCTTTAGCAATGCCTGCGTTTTTTAAAGGAAATGTCTGTAACTTTGTGGAAGAAAAAAAAGTCAGCAAAAACTAGTACAGTGTAAGAATCTCACTGAGAAAAGAACTATGTTAAAGGAAGGAATCAAATAATTAATTGCATCAAAAAGTACTGAGAGAAATCCCTGTGGATTGAAATGTCACAGCAATATCACTGGGAGAAGCTCAAAGGAGATTAGAGTCTGCAAAGGTGGAAAACACAAGAGCTACAGGAGATTGCAGTTCCTCCTCAGAACAAGTCATAACAGGGAGAGTAAAGGTTGAATTGTCAGACCTGTAAATAATAAATAACTACCTATTAAAGCCATGAATCAGATAACTCACAAGGAGAGAAGCAGCTCTTTGTTAAGACTGGAAAGTGCATTAGGCATGGATCAAAACCGACCCATCACTGTTTGTAATGACAGCCACATTGTATTTGTACACACCCATTTAGGAGCAAAGGAGACAAGAAAATCCTTCTCATTAAATTCACGGGGGCTGCAGGCAGAGAGAGAAACCTCACCCTGCTGCCAAGCTCTCAGACAGACTGGAAATGGAGGAGAAATATGTGAGGCCATCCCCAGCACTACACATCTTGAAGGTGGGTTAATTGTGGCTGAAATCTCCTGCAAAGGTGGGGGAGCACTGGCCAGCTCTGTGCCTCCTACAGACCCTCACAGATGTTGAAGTCTGATCTTCCAGATCATTTTATTTTTTTCCATTCATATTTCAAACCTTTCCATGTTGGTGCTTTTCCTCTTGAATCCCACTCATGATTGCTGTGTCACCAGTCCTACTTCTGTACCTGCCTTACTAATTTCATGTGGCTCTTTTACATTTTCTTGCAGCACTTTTCTCCCAGCTTCCCAATTTTCTCATCATTTTGAGAGGAGTTTGATGCAGCTGGGTCTCCTGAACTGGAGAGGAGAGGAGAGGAGAGGAGAGGAGAGGAGAGGAGAGGAGAGGAGAGGAGAGGAGAGGAGAGGAGAGGAGAGGAGAGGAGAGGAGAGGAGAGGAGAGGAGAGGAGAGGAGAGGAGAGGAGAGGAGAGGAGAGGAGAGGAGAGGAGAGGAGAGGAGAGGAGAGGAGAGGAGAGGAGAGGAGAGGAGAGGAGATTAATTACAAGAGATGAGGATTATGGAGATGGGATTAATTACAGAGAGGTCCAAAAAGCTCTGAATAAACTGATTTTCCCACTGTGAGAAGAGACACCAACCTCGATTGGAACCCCTCATTGTACCAACAGGCCACCTGGAAAAGGTGAACAGCCAGGGTGGTGAAATCTGCTGCAAATCCCAATTTTTTCAGAGTAGTCAGCCAAAAACTGGAAGCAAGAAGTTGCAGAAGGATGGCGTGGCACTGGCTGGGTGATGAGATGGCAGATGGGACCCAGTGTTAATGAATGCAAAGCAATGCACACAAGAGAAAATAGAACTAACAAAACACACACAGCAGCGGCTCTAAATCAGCTGCTTCCATTAAGGAAAGAGATGCTGCATTCATTGTGGATAATTTTCCAGAAATGCCTACTTAGTGAAGGAAGGAAGCAGGAAAGCAAACAGGCTGTTGGGAAGCATTAAAATCTTAAAAAAGGAGAAAGTATCGTCATAAATCCAAAATGCACACGCACGTTTGAGTGGCCACCTGCACTCCTGGGTATCTCATCCTCTCCAAGACGCAGCAGTGCAATAAAAAAACCCAAAGAAGTCAGATGTGGAGTGAAAAGAGGCAGCTGAAGGGAACTCTGGAAGAATCAAGCACCCAAAATGATCCAGAAAAGGTAAATAGGTAGGTTTCATTTTTCTCTCTGATAGTGGTCTCTAAGAATGTGTAAAATAAAGCAGTGTTGGGGGGGAATAAAAGCAGCCTATAAATGTCTCATTTATGTCTCATTTCCCTAAACCATTGATAGCAGGTTTTGGTGGATGTGAATGATTTGTTTTATGTTACAGATCTCCTCTGAGGGTGAGGACTGCTAATATGCCAAAATGGCATTAGAGGGCAGTGCATGGCAACCTAACTGGAGTTTTTGGGGGTGGCTGTGAGAAACCAACCTCCAGAACCTCTGAGTGTCAGGACAACAGAGCAGCTCCCACTCACACAGGTGGGAAACGGTGGGGACCAGCACGTGGCACAAAAGCAAAATATGGGGGCTGATCAGAGAGTGTCAACCTGCTCAAAAAGTAGTTATAACCCATTAAATTCTGGTTTCCAGCCAATGGTGGAGATCCCAAGCAGAGAACCAGCCCTGCGACACACCACATTTCTAGTGGTGACTCTGTCAGAAACTCCAAACCTTTCTGGATTTGATTTTTTTTTTCTTTTTTTTTTTTTTTTTCCCAGAAAATGCTTGCTGTTGTCCTGCCAATGATCTTCAGCTTTGTCCTCAGGGCAAAATGAAATATGAAGAGGAAAGTCCCAGTGGAAAACTTGTCCTGGCTTAGGAAGATCAGCTTAGGTTTGCTGCCTTAAAAAAAAAAAACAAAAAACTTCAAGGAGTAGCAACCTGAAGGATTTGCAAATGGTTAGAAAAGCATTTGAAATATTCTTTCTTCTGCTAAGGGAACAGCTGAAAATGTGACTGTGAAAGCAGTGAAGGAAACAGTGCCCTTTACCATATCTGGAATAACCCAACCCCCCAGAAAACTGTGGGGGTTTTTCCCCTATTTCTTACTTGCTTCACATTTTCACCTAGTTTCTTACTTTGGCTGAGTTCCATAACTAAAATGAGTAAGAAATGTCTGAGAACAGAAACATTTAATCAGAGATGAAGTTTCCAATACACATACTTCAGTATTTTTGATGACAACTAAAGAAAACTCCATTGCTTTTGACACTGCACAGGGAGTGTTTTCATTTGACCAGCCATGGAAAAATAAAACATGCTTTAAATGAGGAAATGACCATTTTGTCCTACCATCACTGTCTCAAGCTTGTTTGAAGAAGCGAGAAAATGTCAAAAACATAACACTGGAAATATTACACATGACTAGACTCAGTACAGATGGGATATCTGCCATCACTGAGGAAAAAAAAAGATTGTGCTGCTCTGCTAGAGGAAGGATTTGGATAAGAAACTACTCAGAACTCCCCTGTGTTAGCCATACAGTGGGTCTCTGTGCCAAAAAATGCAGGTTTCTTATGTGCTGAAAATCCCTCAGCCTGAGAAACTGGAGGGATTTCAGGAGGTTTGTCTTTTTGGAATCCTATAAGATCCTGAGTTAAAAGGGACCTACAAAGATCTGGATTAAGAACCTTTGCTGGGAGTTGGACTCAGTGATCCCTATGTGCCACTTCCAGCTTAAAATATTCTATGATTCTGTGATTTTATGAAAATGAAGGGGATGGAGGGAGTTAAACCTCTGTTGCATTGGTCACCAGTTCTAAAATTAATAACTGAGAAATATATTGGAAGCCAAGGCAAACAGTGGGGAAGGATTTGGAAGTGGAGAAGCCAATCAGCTTTACAAACATCTGAATGAAAGCTCTATCTGAATTTACAGGCAGTCTTTTTGCACTGAAATAAAATTCTGGATATAAGATTGAATTCTAAGAACTGTGGGTTGTTACCGAGCGGAACGACATCGCTCTGGAAATGCCTCTGCTCTGATGATTCACAGATAGGTGAGGTTACCCTTCCACTTGCTCAAGATTTATATCAAGTTCTCATGAACCATTGTTTTCAGCCGAAAACAGCTGAGTCCAAGAACTTGAAGTTCAAAGAGTATTCTCTGGTGTCCTGTCGTGGTGGCTGTCATGGCATTCTTGGCATAAACAGAACTCTTTGGTGTTAAAAGCACGTTGATGGGCACTGAGATGCTCATGGATAGTAACAGGTTGCCCAGAGAGGTTGTGCAGTCTCCATCCTTAGAGGTTTGCAAGCCCCAAGTGAACAAATCCAGGTGGGATCTCATTACCAGCCTGTTTCCAATCTGAACTGTTTGATGAGTCTGTGGTTATCTCTATGGCTTCATTACTTGCTGTACTTCTCCAGAGAGATGGAGGAGAAGATTTAGCATCCAGACTTGCTCTGGATTTACTCTCTAAATGCTCTGACCACTGGGAAAATGTCAAAAGGAGTTCTCCTCCTCCATTAGGGATCCCCAGCTTTTAAACAGAAATTTGACTTATTTTCCATGCAGAATTTTGTGCTGGGACGTGGTGTCATTTGTATTTTTGTGTGGATTTCTTCCCATGTGGATCATGTGCAGCATCCTGGGCCCTGAAGTGTGTCCAGTGGCATTGATGTCCCAGGTGAATTTTTGAAGCTGAGACAGATCAGAATCTGTTGAATGAAGAAATCCTGGTTTAGGGGAGTCTTAGGGGATTTACATTCCAACCTTTCCAGATTGTTTCTGCCACAGAGGTGTGTGATGCCAGCAGAGACAGGAACACTGGAACATCCTCATCCCTGACTAGTCTGGTCTAAGGGATATGACTCTGCTTTAGGATTTGGAACTTCCTCAAGCCCCAAGCAGCATTTTCCAGCAGTTTAGAAGTTACACTTCCCACTTCACAAGAGGACCATATATATGGATATATGCACTCGCAGATGTTGTCTTATACAATTATAATATAATTAATCTCATCCAAGTTTAGCTTTCTAAAACTGAGATGTTCAATATGTTTTGAAGCATGGGCTGTGGCCAGGTGGTCAATCATCTTTAGAACACAATCCTTGGAAAAGCACTTGCCTAATTTACTGGGACACTTTCTATATTCCACTTTATATCCTAGGACTTCTTTTTGGTCATAGTTTTAATTTAATGAAAATACATAATTGTTTGCCATGCAGTTTTTGCTAACTCTATAATTCACAAGACACTGCTCAAGTAAGAAACAAAGAGCTGTGTGTTTATTCTGAGTGTATATATCATTCAAGACAGAAAAGCTTTTATCTTAAATGTTATAAAACAACCTAATGACTGGAAGTTAAACAAGATTAGGAACAAAGAATGATTATTATGCATTTTTCTGGGCTGTATTTCTTGCCTCTTCCTTCAGAAATACTATCTTGATTATTGAAAAGGTCCTAATATTGAACTACCCTGACAGGTAATGTAGCCCAACCTGTCAACTCATATTTCTTAAAAACCAAAAGTAGTGTAGCCAGAGAAAGAGTCCTCTAAAGTCCTTGATGATCTGATCCCACCATGGATCAGATCATTGTGTCATGGAAGGAAAATGATGGAAATTGAACACTGAGCTTTCATCTTGTTCAACCTGACAATGTTCACCATGTGCCTTGTTTTTCCTTCTACACCCATTCCAATGCTTTAACAATAAATGAGCAATGGCCAGGTGTGAGCATTGTCCATCCTTTCGTTCCTAAAAAACAAGGGAGAAATAAAAACCACCCACCCCAAACCCACTCTTCAGGTAAACAGCATTATCTCCACCATCAGACCAGACCACATGTGCGTAAAAGGATGTGTTATCAAAAATATCTGTAATGGTGACCTTAAAAAAGTACGAACAGTGCTAATGAATTTCTTGTTATTTTAGAAAGGGACTTTCTTCTCCGTTGGTGCAGAGAGCTTCCTGAGGCAAAAACAGATGAAGCTTTTCTCTCTTTCTTTTTAAATGTAAAGTAGAAACATTTTGACTAAACTGCTCTGTTTTCTAGTTATTCAGAATTAGAAGATGTTTTCAATGATCCTTCAGCACAGAGAAGAGAAGGGTCTGGAAAGAACTTCAAACACTTTGCAGTACGTGAGCAATCTTCAGGAGACCTGGAAAGGGACTTTGCATGAGGGCATGGAGTGACAGGACAAGGGGGGATGGCTTTAAACTGACAGAGGACAGTGTTAGATTGGATATCAGGAAGTAATTATTTGCTGTGTGCGTTTAGTGAGCTCTGGACAGATGCCCAGAGAACCTGTGGCTGTCCCATCCCTGGAAATGTTCAAGGCCAGGTTGGACAGGACTTGGAGCAACCTGGGATAGTGGAAGAGGGGTAGCACAAGGTGATCTTTAAGGCCCCTCCAACCCAAATGATTCTGTGATTCTAAGACAGTCCTGTCTTAGTTCCAAGACTGCACATGGCATCCAGCAGGAGAACATAGAGACATCTCTGCAATTAACAGGAAGGCTTTTATCAAGAATTTATTGTAATCAAGGGTTTACAGGTGTTGGGCAGGGGGAAAGGCAAGGAAGTGACTTCCCCAATCCACATTTGGAGTTAGTGGAGGAGCCAAAATTAGGACGAGATGCTCTTAGCTGTCTCCTCTGGGCTCCTCCTGATGCATGTTGCCTTTGGCAGTACGTCCTTGTCATGAAGTTCTCTCCCTCTTAGCTCCTCTGATTTCCCATGTGTTGGAATTCCCCATTTGTTGGTTATGAACTCTCATTTCAAAGCTCCACTCTGGAGCTGGATGTTGCCAAAATGAGCATTCCAAGGGCAGAGCTAGGTTCTGCCACCGTGGAGAGCTCACAACAATTCCTGTGTCAGTGAGTGCCAGCAGCTCTGCTCAGACATTGTCACTTTTGGGGAGTGTGAGAAGCTGAGGTTTGGCCGTGCAGGGACGTTTGAGATGCCACAGCAACCAGGATGCAAACCCAGTTGCATTAAAATGGGTGCAGTTACTGTCTTTGTGCAAATATTTAATTTTTGAATTTTATTGATCCCACTAAAGAGAGATGATGCAGATGTAATCATCTTGGAGAACAGTGAACAGCCAAGCAGGTAGATATTATAATTCTATTATGATTTATTTTTTCATATTTCATCTATTCTTTTATGGTCTAAGCTGCACATATCTGGCAGAGCATCTAGAGTACTTTCCACTTCTAACTTGAAATGACCTGACAAAAACACTCCAAATTGAGAAGGCTCAGTGTCTGGCTTTTATTAGTCATATCACATATTTCAGGTTTTCCTCTTGCTCGCCATGAAAACGGCTAATGAGATGTTTTTTCAGTGCTACTCTTTGTATCATGCAGGTGACAGATATAATGAAGATGGTCATGAGGGCATCTGAGCGAGGGGCAGTCTGGCTGATAGGAAGTAAATCAGCCCTGGACATTGTCCTCTCTTTGTTCCTTCAAGTGACATTGGCCTCCTTGTGACATGGGGACATGTGAAACTCGTTACCCAAAATATCCTCATTTTCAGAGACTTATTTAATAATTCCCTGTATTAAAACTAAGTTGCAAATCAAACTCCTGAGATGAGGGAATCTTGATCTCTGGGAACTAGAAATAAAGAAATTTAGGAGTTGGACTATCAACCTTAGGACAGAGCCTGAAATCATAAGATCATTTAATGCTTCCTTCAGAGGACTGTATAGGGTTGTCCTTGGTTATCCCCATGCAGTGATCAAAATAAAGAGGACTTCAGAAGGGCTGAACTGTGATAGTCAGAGGCATCAATAGAGAAGAGAGTGAGTGTACATCCAGAAGAGATATGAAAGAGCCCACATGTTGGTTTTTTATCTGATTTTCTGCCTGCAGTGTCACTGCACCCTTTCAAAGCACAAGACCATCCCACACCTGATGGAATTCTGCTGGATGAAGATGACCACCAGCAAAATTTGCATTTTTTGTGCAGTTGGTAAATACAATTAGATTCAAAGCCAATTGCACTCGCTGTTTGAGCTCAGCATTTTGGGGTGATGACCCCTTTTCAGCACTGAATGTCCTTAAGTTACAGTGAGCTTTGTCCTGATCTCAGGGAGAAAGTTTGAGGCCATTTGCCCCCTCTGCAGCCTCTAAAGCCAACCACCAGGCAGTTCCCTGAGATAGATGGATGCACGTGATGAAATAAGGTCTGGCTGTATAATGTGGACAGTTTAATTCCTTAGGGTCAGAGGAGAACTTCCTCAGGGTAAGAGTACTTCTGTTGAACAGCCTGATATATATCTGCTGTTTTCTTGGAAGAACAGCCACAGAACATGAAATACAAACTGCTTTATGGAAATAACTCCTGCATTTCATTGGCATGCTTTACAGTCAGCTCAGTCCTGTCTAGGTCACCTTCCTCTTTCCTTTTCCTCCCAACAGCAGAGAGGCATTGACCATCAGAGGCCTTGAACAGAACAGGACTCATGTGGACATCTTGGACCATTCCACACTACACATTTGCCAACTGCAATCCATTACGTTCAGCTTTAATTGCATTACCCTTCAAGAATGAAGCTGTCCAGAATTCAGCCCCAAACCTGCTCTGCTCCAGTGTTTATAACCTGTGCACAAGAGTCAGAGAGATGGTGGGGTTGGTGACAGGGTCTGGATCCAGGACAGCTGACAAATTTCTAGCACATCTGATTGAAGAGATTAAACCTGGTGGTAGGGAGGCTGTTTTTGCCAACGTCTCTAAGCACTGGGAGACTGTTGTGGACACCAAGGCAACGCAGGGCAATGTTTGGTGCTAATCATAGCAGGCAGAGTTTGTTTGTGGCAGTTGGATGCCAGGTGGAAGGTTTGGTGGGTATCCTCAAACCAAATGTGACGTCTGCAGCATTCGAGTGTTCACAGCCAGTGCAGAGGAGCAGCCACAGTGGAGCTCATTTCCCCCCAGTGCAGACATCAGAAATAGGTCATCTGAGCTGCTGCTTCTCCTGCTTTCACCATGACAGCATAAGGGTGACTAGCTCAAAAGTCCGTGTCTACATCAACACCTCGTTAACTAAGAAAATGTGAAAACGACCTTGTTGATCCAAAATTCTTTTCTCATCTTGTCTCAGCAGTTGAGCTCCCTCAGGAGAAAGACAGAAAGGGCCCTGGAATCCTCCACAGGCCTCAAGTTACTCAGAGCTTTGCACCTCAAACATCCATCCTCTCTTGGTCAGGGAGACCTTAGAGCAGCATTCCAGTATCTACAGGAGGCTCACAAGAGGGCTGGAGAGGCACTTCTCACAAGGGCATAGAGTGACAGGACAAGGGGAAGTGGCCTTAAGCCAAAGGACAGTAGAGTTGGATTAGATTTTAGGAAGAATTTCTTTACTCTGAAGGTGGTGAGGCACTGGAACAGGTTTCTCCATCCCTAGAAGTGTTCAAGGCCCAGTTGGACAGGGTTTGGAGCAACCTGGGATAGTGGGAGGTGGCACTACCCACATCAGGGGGTCAAACTGGATAATCTTCAAGGCCCCTTCCAACCAAACCATTCTGTAACTATATTTGTATGATTTGATAATCTGAAGATCCCATCCTACCCCCACTCTTCTCCACTGCACAAATAGTGCTCAGTCAATGAAAATGGTTTTATAAAACCAAAACAGGCCATGGAGATCTGACCCAATGGAAAGGGTACCCACCAGTGAGCTAATTATTTAATATCTCACCCATAATTTTCTTCAAATGTCCAGCTCTGCTGAGCATCAGTGCTCCCTCATTAGTGCTTAATTGTGCCATTTTAGTTTGCCTCATCTACAGCCACTTGAATATTGGTGTCACTGCAGTATTTGAGAACCACTGAATGTGCGTTAGAAAAATGCCCTACTGAAAAATCCTACAGCAAACCACAGGAAATCATGGTTTCAAATTTTTGTCCCAAATCATGAGGTCTGACTTCTGTAACAAATCTCAGTCTGAGTTACTCTGGGAATAATTGGAAGGATTGCACTTGATTCTGTAAGAAGAGGGTTTGGGATTCATCACAGAGATGTTAGACAAAGTTCTGAGCCTCATTAGAAGCAAAGAAACAAGGCATGAACCCTTACTCTGCACTGAATAAAAGGGTCAGCTTTAATAATTTCTGCTCAAGAAGGAAAAATTCGTGTTATTTTCTGTTTCTTTAGCCTGGCTGAAACAAAATGCACCCTGAGCTTTCTACACAGCTTTTCATTTTCTCACTCTGTACTTGTTTCCTGAGTACCACACCAATTTTCACTTTTGAACACCAACTTTTCTTGGTTAGTGGTCAGATCTAGAAATTTTTCAAGTTACTCAAGCTGAAGAATTTCTCTAACTAGTAGCCACTACGATTTGCATGTAGAAGTTCTAATTTTTTATATTTTTATAAGTAATCCTCAAATTCCATTCCATTTCAGAAGGTTTTTTCCACTCTCAGGGTAAGGCACTACATTAGGGTCTAAGAACTGAAATGCAACTGTTTGCTTTTCATTTCTGTGGCAGAGAATTTAGCCCCAGTTCTTGGAACATCTACATCAACTTCCTATGAGGTAGGAAATTCAGAGCTTACTCAACAAAATTCATACAGTCAAGATTAACTGTGCTTTCACTGAGCTAAAGGAAGGCACTGAGCTATGCCTTCCTAAACAGAAGCATCTACCCACCCCATGAAGGTAGGGAAGATGCAGAAAGGTGCCTTCTGACATGCAGCAGAAAGATTTCTAATGGTGATCTTCAACCATGGGAAGTTCTCTTGGCAATACAAGGGCCAAAGGTGGGATGGCAATAGTGGGATGTGCCAAACTGAGCATTAAAACTTGCTCACATTCATCTCTCTTGGTTTTAGATGCCTCTAATAAAGGGGATGTGCCCTATTTAAATAGTTCCTAGACTCCAGTGCTGGAAGGAGACTTGTGGGCTCATCTAGTCCATGCCTAGACAAGTTCCACCACTACCTCTGCTAAGGCTCTTACCTTGTCTCCTTCTCCATCATCATTGCTCAGACAGCTTCAGGTTAATTGGTCCTTTCTTTTGGAAAAGGTTTTCTAGACCTTTTTTTTTCATTCCCATTGCTGCTCCATGCTTTTCTCAGTGTGCAGTGCCCACAAATAGGGGCAGCATCCTATCCATGGCTTCACTGTCACAGCACAAAACAAGGGATTTCTTTACACGTGCTGGAAAATTCAGAGTTAGATTTCAGTTTTTCATGTGTGACATTGCCAAGTGGTCTTCATCATCCAGGGAACTGCTGGAAATTCTGAATAACCAAAGACTCACCAGGACACCACCTTTCAGTGCATCCTTCTGGCAGTTAATTAGTGCCTCTCAATATGCTCTTCCATTTGACACAGTTTTGAACCATTTTAAGGGCACTTCCTTTTCAGAAATTTTCCAATTATTTCATACTCACCTCATAATTCATCTAGGTTATATTTCAATAACTTTACAGATAATATAAAAAATGCTACTGAAATCAAGCACAGAAATGGTGCCTTGGGTAAGGAGCTCACTGCAGGGGCTGCCTTAAGGCTTGTGCACTTTACAGGATTAAATGTACTTGATTCTATATTCTAAATGTACTATAACTTCCTGGTAATAAAAAGAAGAGAAGGAGCAAATATGACCATGCAATAATACACTTCATTTACCAGTTCCTCAATTTTTTTTTGCTCAGGCCAAGGGAATGATTGCAAATAAGAATAAATAAGTTATCTGTACTATTCAGCTGTATTTGCATGGGGAAATATTAAGGAACCCAGTCTAGGCACTGGTGTGTTAAGAACATTGTGGCAGTGCTCACAACATGGAAACTAAATATATCCAAGAGCTTTTCATGTTCCTTGCATATTTATCTCACAACTCGGCATCAAGGAAAAGATTAGTTAACATGAGCCATGAGACCCATATCCAGGATGTTGGGCAGAAAAGATTGTTCTCAGTCACTAAACAACCAATTTAAACTGTTTTCAAACTCAGTATGGATTTTCAGGATGGATTTGTCTCATCCAGCTGAAGCTACCTAAAAGATCTGTTGTGCTGGTTTAACAGTTGTGTGCAGATGGAAGGGAGAGAGGGAGAGAAGATAAATGACTCATCTGGTGGATGTAGATGTTCAGAAGAGGAGGTGAATCATTCTTTAGATGCCCTTATTGACTCCCCACTGACTCAAGAGGGAACTCTGGCAACTGTACTGACCATGCAACTCCCTCTGGAGTTGAATGCTGTGGACATGTTAAAGATGCTCCATCTAAGGTGTGAAATTTGTGTGCCTCATGTCAACTCCATCTCACTTTTATGGGAAATAAAAAGTGATTAAAACCTGTTTCACCTTTAGAGATAATTAGGTTGGATGAAATTTTTCTGATGATAATTTCGAGGACATGGTGTAACTTGGGCTTCCCCAAACCTGTGTCCTGCAGCAGAGCTGAATGCTGCTGTGGAGGTTGGGAAGGGCCCTTGTGGGCACATAATGTGAGTTCACAACCACCATTACTGTAATTTTCAGGATGCATAAGCAATATTCTGATTAACAGAATTTAGGTAGCTGCTAGAGCCACCCCCACACCCTCCCTGGGAAGGTCCATATGAAAAGTTATTCCCTTGAAGAGAGGACTCACCTAGGAGTGATTCACAGCAGAAAAGCTGAATAAAACACAAAGCTTGCTTATTTCAGCGAGTCACATGGATGTTTACTGCTTTGAATGGGAAGGGCTGCAATAAAATCAGTGTTTCCCTTTCGTCAAGCTGGCTGAGAGACCAGTTTAAGGAAAGGACAGTCCTCCAGACCAAATGAGTTTGTGCAGAGTTTTAAAAGCACTTACACGGTTTCTAAATGTCCTTGTTAAACCTAGACCTAAGAAGGCTGTAGTTGTGTTTGTGGTTTACTCCCTGGCAACTCCATTTCTCTACTTGTGGTCTTGTGAATAAAAATAATCTTTATAATCTTGAATGTGGTGGCCTGAGCTACGTGACAGGCTCTTTTCCTCCCAGATCTCTGCTGAAACAGAGAACTTACCTGAGCAGCAAAACTCTACTGATCAGTGGAGGAAAGTCGAGGAGCAACAGATACCCCAGCACCTTCTTTTGCTCCTACATCTTCCTTAATTCTCAAGATGCCTTTTTTCTTTTTTTCCTCCACTGCTTTCCAAATACTCACTGAGTTTTCACAGCACCTTCCTTTATTGCCACACCGAATTCTGTTGCTAACATCTCGTGTTAATCATCTAAATGATAATGCTAATTACGTGAGGTTTTTTCTCATAAACCCCATTTTTTATTTGTGCCTGGATGTCTTTCTCCCGTGCTGGATCTCTTTGTTCTCACTCTTCACTTCTCTACCTCATTTTACTTTGGGTCTTTTCCTTGCAGAATCTGCACTGGTGTTTTTTTGGTTGGTTTTTTTTTGTTTGTTTTGTTTTGGTGGAGGTTTTTTTGTTTGGTTTTTTTTGTTTGGTTGGGTTTTTTTTTGTTTTTTTGTTTTTTTTTTTTTTTTCTTTTTCTTTTTGTTTTTGGTTTTTGTTTGTTTGTTTGTTTGTTGTTTTTTGTTTTTGTTTGTGTTTTTGCTTTTGGTTTTTTTTAGCATCATTCCGCAAACTGCTTTCCGAAAGCTGATCTGGTTAATTCCTCTCACGAACCATGACCATTTTTTCTGACCTTTAAGAGGTGTAAATGCTGAGTTACAGGTCTTTCTCATGCAATCCCTGTTTGCAGCAATGGGCCACCTGAAGTCACCGTTCCTTCCAGGACAACTGAGTGTACTATACATTCATTCCTAGATAAAACCTCACCTTTTCTAATAAAATCTTTGTGGCTGTTACTCACCTGTGCTGAGGTTTGCTACCTGAAAACAAATGGCTGCATGAAAGATTGAGCTGGAGGACTGCAGAAAACATCCCTCATCTCTGTGTCCATCACTAAAATAGATGTGGAATTAAATAGTTAGACCAGGCAAGAAATTGAAGCAGATGTTGGCAAGTAAATCCCTTCACCTCAAAAGAACAGACCCTGTATTTAGTAAGGAAAAGATAAAAAGTTTGGGATTTCTTTCCAGGCGACATAATAAATATGTTTTACCAGCCCAGATGACTGCAGGGTTCAGGCAGTTCCATATCTCCAGGCATCCTGGTAAAAGGTGAAGGATTGGAGTCTAGGACTTTCAGACAGATTTTTCAGGAATGAAACTCTCTAAGTCCTTCTGAGGGCTTTGGCACAAGCTTTCCCTATTACACTGTTAAATATATAAGATGATTTGATACTGAAGCAAAGGCAGTAAATACCTGTGGAGTGTGAAGCAGCCCTGGGGTGAGCAGAGCATTTTACCTACAGCAGTTGTCTCAGAAGCCTTACTTCTTCTCCATGCCCTGTTGCATTTGGATTTGAGAAGTAATCTCCTGGCAAAGCCTTGCAGCTGGCAAACCCTGCAGGAGGATTTGTCACCTGCATCACAAAGCTGCACAAAATCTCTCATGGAAAGAGCAAAGGGAGCTTTATCAGGAGAAAGGTGGCAGACTGATGGATGCAGCCATAGCAGCAGTTAAAAATGTATCCCATCTATTCCTTAGCTTGCCTGTTAAGAAGATTTAATTCCTTGAGGATTCACAAAGGTGAAATAAATGCCCAGCATGTAATAATCGTGATAGAATACTACAGATAGTTTAAATCTGTTTTTTTCTATAGTTTGTCCCAATTAATTCTCTAGTTACTAACGGGAAATAATTTCTGTGGAAATGGCTTAAGAAAAACTACATTAAGTGGGATATTTCCTTGGTAATTTCCAGTTTTCCACTGGCATTTGGAAGAATTTCACTGAAGCATGTCACAGACATGTCCAGACAATTTAGGAGCAAGGGAAATATTTTCTAAACCTGCCAGCCTCACCCTCATGGTTTTTGTTTGGTTGGGTTTTTTTTTGATCAAGCTATCCATTCTTCACCAGCTCAGCTGTGATTCAGAGAAACTGCACACATGCTTCCATCAAAACCAAATGCAGTGTGGCTTTATCATCACTAACAGAAGACCTCTGAAAAGCCAAAGGATAAGCCATGGAACCCTTTTTTTTTTTAGATAGAGCCCACAGATGTTGCTTGAGATCCATTGTCATGTACTAGACATCTATTCCACAGTCAGGATCCTTCTCTAATATCTGTCCAGACACAGATTTGGGGCTGAGTGCCTGAACAAACCCTAAACTAAAGCTTCCCCCTTTCTACTGACCTCAGCTGTAGTGAAATGTGAAAGCGCTCTGGAGCCAGGAGTTCTGATGTGTCAAACCACTTCCTACACAGTGGCACGCTCTGCCACACTGAGCATTGAGTTTGGTTTCCTGGATAACAGACTAATACCTGAACAGAAAGCAGTCTTTGTTCTTTCCTGTGGAGCCAGCAAAACGATGATTTGCTGACCAAAGCCCTCGCTGCACACATGGGTGATGCTCCCAGACGTGATCAGGCATGACAGATTCCTCATCAGGCATTAATCATCTCCTTGGCTTGGTTGGCAACAGCTCATCATTTCTGAGAAACTTCACCGTTCTCAGAGGTGTGGAGAAAAGATGTGGACAAGTCCCATGGAGCTCAGGTGGCTTTTGATGTGGCTCTTGTTTGGATTCATCAAGGGCAACAAGCCAGGTAAAAGACTCTTTTTGCCTTTTGGGGAGGGAAAATCTTATTTGGGATTTTGATGGCTGTTAGAAGGTGTTCATAACATCCTAACTCCTTTCAGCAAAGGAAAGATGTTAAGGAGCTTAAGGAATTTATTATTCTAAGGAAATGAGAGAAATGAGTTATGTGCCCACAAACTGTCAGCTACAGAAAATCCAGAGCTTTAGAGGATATTTTTTGTCTGACTAATGTATGTATCCTCCAACCCATCATTGGAACAGTGGGCAGATCAAAGCAGCCTGAGGCAGCCCCTTGAATTTCCTTTTTCCATTTTACTTGTAACTATAGGAAACAAAAATAGACACTGAAATGCCAGTACTTCTGTAGGTAAAATTGATGGCAATGCTATTAGTTAAAAGGTACTATCCAAATTTGCTATGGGTATTATGGATATGAAATATTTTTTCAGCCATGCCTCTCAATCAACAGTGCCTATAAACTGTGAATGGAGACAGCTAGTCCAATTCAGCATAATTTTACACATTTATAAATGGTGACACTGCTTATTTGGCTTATTTATCACAAGTGTGTGCATTGAGAAATGGTCTGCTGATGCATTAGTGTATTTAAATTTAAACTGCTTTGTTCAAAGGCAGGAAAAAAAATCTTTCATTTTCAGAGCTCCATAAATTTGATATTTCCTTCTGTGTCTGATGACAGTGTCCAGGCTGAGAGGGATGAACAGACACAGCCTCAGGCAGGTTCTCAGATATACTGGTGCTGTAACTGTGGATGGATTGTCCTTAGCAGGGCTGGGAATATTCCTCAGGGCTGCCCATCTCAAGGGAAGAGTGTGTTGCTAATGACTGAACCCATTAAAGCAGGAAGGACCTTCACAAATGTTGAGGTCCCAGATGATTTTATTCTCATTATTTTACCAGTAAAATGCTGAATGCTGCACCTTCTCTTTCATGGGGCGTTTTCCCTGCCAGATGAGGTGCCAGAGCCCACGGGAAGCGTTTGGTGCTGCGTGCAGGAGCAGCACCGCAGAACGCTCAGCCAGAGATGTGTCAGTGGGATCAGTTCTGGGATGAGTCACGTCCCCCAGATTACACTTTCTGTATTACTCTGCCTGGAACATGTTGTGAAATTTCTTGCTGGCAGGTCTCGTTTATCAGAAACCTTTCTGGGTTTTTTGGAAAAAAATCGAGGGGTGTCAGAGCAGTTGCATTTTATGAGATTTGATGTGATTTTATTCACCGCTGAATGAATAAATACACAGCATTGCATTCTCCACTGTATCTCTAAGCTCTTCTTTCCTCAGCTTCCTGTACTTATTTTCAGTGTCTCTTCTGATAAAGATTAAACATAATATATATATATATATATATATATATATATATATATTTGTAATTTCTCCCTGCAAATAATATGCTAAGGTAGAAACACCACTTTTTACCAATTTAGTGGGTTTTAATCATGGAGACACTTAAGGCATTGTGGCTGTGAGACCTGTTGGTTTTAATTCCTTAGGGGGATCAACAAGGACACCTGGGAATAGAGATAAGCAAAACAAAGGGAAAAGGGCTGGGTCAAACTGGTCAAAAATCAACCAGGCTTCAGCACATATGGTGCTTTTTAAATTATTTTTCCTCGGTATTTTCAGCATGTCCCAGCACTGCAAGTTCAGTTTTGTAAATAGATCCAGCTCTATATGGTGTTTGTCAAAATGCACTATCAGGAATAAATATGATTAGAGGGAAAAGGAAATAAAAAGCATTTGTTTTACAGAACAGTTTCATTGATAGCTATCAAAGTGTTTTGAGAGGGCAAAGTCCTGGGGGACTGGGGAAGTTAAGGCGTGGGATGACCATTCATTTAATAAAAATTAAACTACACCTTAGTGCTAAAAAGAAGAATAATGCTGGTTTTCCTGTGAAAAGCATCACATTTATCTCCTTTATTCTGCACAGCAGCAGTGCCTAGAAGCTGCAGGCATGGGTGAAGTCTCAAGTGAGGGTCAAACACAAGGTAAAAGCTGGTCTGCACTCCTACAACCTTTCCATCTTGCTGTTCGTCATACAGGGATACACTGAATAGATTTGCAACTTAAACCTGGAAAGGATTAAAACTCACAAAAGAAAGAAATTGATTCAAGTGAATTTCATTCACACAAGATGGGTACCAGATCTCAGTCGTTTAAATGAGAGGAATTTCTTTCCCATTATAATTGCATATTAGTGCTGGCTCCTGTGGATTTGAAATGCAATGCAGAATACATTAAAGTTGTCAAACACAGACAAGTGCTTCTTGTAAGGTCAACTGGAGAGTAAATACCTTTATAAACCCTTCAGCTACAGTGACCTTCAGTAACAAAGGGCTGAAAGTACAGCCACAATTTAAAAAATGTTAAAAAAATGTTTAACAAATGTGATCTTACTGAGGAAAAGCAGATATTACAGAGATCCTGCAGTACCTACTTCTTCAGATGGAGGAATTATTTTCCCATCTCATCAGAGGTGAGATGTTATGTCCTTTTTCCTTTTATTGCAGAAAAAAATTCCACTCTTTATCTACTTCTAGAAAGGCACTGCTTCTGACTTTGCTCACTGTTGCATTCAGAGTTGTTATTTTGGTCTCTGTACCCCCTCGATGTTCAGCTTTGTCTGCCCTGTTTTCCCTGTGTCATTAATGCTATCTTCAAAGCCCAGCTTTTGGATATTTTCTACCCACGGATTCCATTCCCTGACCGTGGTCCTGAATTTTGGAACAACGTGGCTCACTGAGTCTTTGCTCCATCTCCTCCAATCCTTCCCCAATCCCCACATTTCCAAAGCTCTTCCATGACTTTCCTCACTTTAATCCCTGTTCCTCAGCCCTGCCAGGGGAGCAGCACTCTGTCATCTGCTGCTTTTTCTTGATGTTCTTCATTTGTAAAGTGTGAGCCCTCACATAAAGGATATATAACCGTCTCTATGTGGAAAAATATTTCCTGAAATATTTATCAGAAAAATCATTGCCAGGTGCAGAAAATTTCCATATCACTCTTGAGATCTCCAGGGCAAAGCTCCATGATCATGCTGAGTTGCTAAGTCAGGTGAGATGAGTCCTTAGGGCACATCTGAAATCAAAATTTCCCCAATAGAACTTTTTTTTACTTTCCCAAGACTGGGACACACACTTGTCAGACCGTTCAATTATTTCCAGAGAGGATATTCTCTACTGCCCTTTCACCCCTACAAAAGGCAAGGCTGAGAAAGTTCCAGACAAAGGAAAGAATCTGTATCTGCTGCTGTTTAAAAAGACAATTTTTGTTTCCTTTTAAATGAAAATATCAAAGAAATATGTGTTACTGAGGTTGTCTATTTAAGAAAAAGTGTCACACACCAAAACAAGGCTTTCACGTATGATATTGTCAGAATTTGGCTCTGTGTTCTACAAAACCATGTGCTGTGGTTGCATTTAGAGAGGTTGCATTTGAGCTCTGTGGCTTTACCACGGAACAAGGATGTTCTAAACACCCAGAAACAAAAACAAGTGTTCCCCATTCTTCACTTAGTGCACTTTCTACGCAGCACACTGTGCCCAGGCTAGTTTTCCTCCCTCTCCCTCTTTCCTAATGTTCCCACTTCTGATTCCACATCTTGAGTCCATTGAGACATTCTTCTTCTCCACTGCTGGAAATATTCAAACCCACCTCCATCTCCCTAAAGTTTGTCTCTCCTCTATTGCTCTTTGTATTAAAACTTGTGCCTGGTCATTTTATCTGCACTGTATTTCTGCGATTTACACTGCAGACTCACTTCTACTGAAATTATTTTTTAAGATAATCTCTCTATAATCTAAGGCACAACTAATTATAATCTCAATGGCAAATTACAATAAAGTTGAGGTCTGTACCCTAACGCAACATCTTTGATCTATTCCCATCCACCTTAGAAATTCACATAAGAAGTAAATGACATTAATGGGGAAATAATCCTGCAGAGCTGAGGCTTGCTTGTTAAAGGATCCCTTGGGAATAGGTTTTGAAGTTAGAAAAAGTTCATTACCATTTCAGTTGTGTTGTTGGTATCAGTTCCTTTGCTTTGCCTGTATCAGTTTCATCTTCATGCACCATTTAGAGAGCCCAGTTTCACACAGCACATAAGTCCACAGGGCTGATTTAGCTTTTCAGGCACAGCTGGGGAAATATCTTCATTTTGGCCTGGTTTGATTTGTTGCTGTCTCTGGGGAGAAGTGCTCTTCATCTCTGAACTGGGCAGGTGTGTGCAGTGCCTTTTTCTTCCACTTCTTCTGCCCAAAACTTCAGATCATCATCCAGTTTCCTACCAATCCCATCCTACTGCCTTTTTAATAAGGAGAAAATCATCCTATTTTTGCACCTTGCTGCTTTAACTTGACATCAGAATAATGTCAGCACTGGTGACACACAGCCACATGACAGAGGAAGTTCTGAGTTTAAGCTATTGTGGCATGACTCACAGTCTGAGTTTTACCTAACACTAAAAATACCTGTTACAAATTTTCCCCACTCACTCCTTGTGGACTGAAGGTGTTGCTTTAAAACTTCATCTATCACTGCTCTGCCAACTCAGACATGGAAGAGAAACAAGCAGGAGGGTTTCATGAAGTCTGGTACTGCCAGCACACCCACCAAGAGCAGTTTTGTGGTTGTAACTTGAATTGTGGGTGTGCTTGAGTTGTGGGTGAGCAATATACTTGAATGGGAAACGTGAGGGAAGAAACCTGAAAGAGCCGATGCTGATTTAGATGCTGGGTTTCTTCCCCTCCAGTATCTCCTGTGTGATATCTGACAGCCCGTGTGGAAATCCCAGGTGCCCTGAGACATCTCAAATGGCATCAGACACCCCAGCTCACACCTACCTGTTGGCTCAGATGACAAGGCTTGCAGGTCTCAAAAAACTTCTCCAGCTTAGTTTAGGGAGCGCTCCAACAGAACCAATAACAACTCTTTAATTTTTATGTTTCATGGCTGTCTATTGTCTCAATACATAAGTCTCCTTGTAGTTCCAATGGTTTGTCTCCATCCACTCCATCATAATTGATAATAATTGCAATAATAATAATAATAATTTAAAAATTAAAATATAATAACAACAACAACAACCACCCCCAGAATTTCCACAAATGCCGTAGGCTCCAAAAATCCATGAATATGGAGAGAAACAGAAATTCCCATCTCCCTAAGGAGAGCTAAATGTTCTCATAATTCTGCAACTGACAGAAGGGCTAAAACCTCGTGAACACAATTACACCAACCTCTCTGGCCCATTTACTACCTCTAAGTGCAGAGAAATGGAGTCCCAGGACACTTTTGGGGTGTGGCAAGTGAGAATAGTTGGTAGGGGCTGATGAACTTTGTGAATGAAAGAGAGAGAGAACAGCAAATATCAGGATAGAAAGAGAAGGAGAGTGGCACACAACACACCTTGTCTTGAGGACAAAAAATTGGAATATTTTTCACAGAGGGAATATGAGGAGGCAAAGAAAACATCAGGACATCTCAAAGTAATGTGAGGGCAGTATTTCAAACCAGTAATAGCAGGAGTACAACCTTGGAGCAGCTGTAGAGGGATGAAGAATCCAGGGAAAGCTGGGCTGTGCATGAGTAGGTCACCAAAGGCTATGAGGCAGGTTATGCCCAGATGTGCTGGTCTTTTAAGAGATTGATGTTTTCATATCATGCCAGCTCAACCAAATTGATTGGCTAACTGCCAACAAAGTGCAAAACAGAAAAAAAACCCCACAAGAATCAAAACTGATCTTCCCTAAAAATGTAAAAAGTCAGAAATCTAGTGAAGGAAAAAATAGACCCGGCCATTCCCTACTCCCTGGATTCTTCCAATCCCTTGGCTATTATACCACTCACACAGCAAGGATGTTGATTTTTTTAGGGGCAAACCTTGCAGTTTCCTTGGGCACAAAGATGGAATGAAGTTTTTAGAACAATTCACTCCAGAGGTCAGTATGGCCCAGACCTCACCAGGTCTGTGTCCTCTCTGCAGTCTTGCCAAACTATTCCAGGAGGTGCCATGGCATGAAACCAAAGAAAGACATGGAGATGCTGGAACAGGTCCAGAGAAGGGCAGTGGAGCTGGGGAAGGGTCTGGAGCACAGGTCTGATGAGGAGAGCCTGAGGGATCTGGGGGAGCTCAGCCTGGAGAAAAGGAGGCTCAGGGAGGACCTTTTCACTCCCTACAACTGCCTGGCAGGAGGGTGCATGGGTTACATGCTGTGTGCCTACTTTTTCTAGAAAGAGGAGTAAAAACCACATAAAGAGAAGCACTTCTGAAGGTATATGAGATACCTTGAGATAATTAAGAACAATTGTGGCAAAGGCTATTTTGCAATATCCGTATTCATACACGGCTCCTCCCAGTGTGAGGACTGGTACAACAATAAACCCAAAAGCTGATGACTTAGATATCAAACACATTGGTGAGGAGCTCTAGGATGGGAGGAGAAGCCAGTGTTTTAAAATGTTATGATCGTTGCAAAGGAGTAGGTTCTTGAAAATGGGAACAAAATATTTTATGTGACAATGAAGAAGTTAAAAATCAAAGGGAGGCAGGCACAAGGTCACAACAAGACCTGGGAAATTCATCTTCCAAAAATTCTTTCTGGAGCAGAGAAGGGAATATAGTTGTAAAGGTCGAAGAAGATACAGCAGTTATTTAGATGTGAGAAGACAAGAATATGAGCAATGTGGATTAAATTAAAAGACTGGATCCAAGGAAGGTTGTGTGAGATCCAGCTGCAATGTGGGTGTTCACCATCTCCCAAGAGCACCATTTCTGCACAATCCCTGTCTGATGTGTGCAAGTTCAGAAGAACCCAACATCTGATCATCAATTAAAAGAATGTTTGCCCTTCGTGATGAGTAGGTTAAGTGCTGTGGGTTTTCTTAAGAAGAGACTAATGAGTTGTAGGTTTGAGTGCCTTGTGCTGAGATTCAGATCTGCAGTCTGCTTCAAAGAGGCTTTTGAAGTCTTGAGGGAAACAAGCTTTTAGCTTTCAGGGAAAGTGAGAGTACATGATCTCAACTTGCTGCTGATCTGATAACTCTTTAATTTTAATCACCCTGACACTCTGTGGTAAACCATGTGGTTAACTATTTCGGGTGCAGTCGCTTCTCTCAAAGCCACAGTCTGATGTAGTTTACAAGGCGAATCCTTTGATAACACAAAGGTACGAGGGGATTAAAACAACCCTTATGCAGATTAGCTGTTAAACTGCTCACATACTTTTTGTTGTTGCCTTCTTCAAACTTTGTGACTTTTACTAAATAGCAAGACAATGTAAAGTGAAAAGGCCAGAAAATATGAAAGGGCTGGGACTGAGAGTCGCAGGTTTAATTGCTGTTGGTCTCACAAGGAGAAGGCTCTTTGGGAGTCAAGGGCAGACACCAAATGATGAACAGATATCAGGGACTCGAGGGCCTTTTGCAGTCATTGTTGCTGGCTGCTGAGGCTGCATTACTTATGGCTGCAGAAAATGCAAGGATATGATGACTAAGAAATTTCACTCCTGATAGCCGTTACTGTTGTGCATAAGCATAAAGGGCCACGGATGATGCACCCAAAGATCCAGAGTACCAGCCCTGGTGCAGCCAGACTATTTGATCCTTTAATTTCTCAGCCTTTAGGCCTTAAATAATCAATAAGTAGTGCCTGTATCAACTTCTGGGTCCCTAGCTCAGCTTGAGCAGGCTTTTCAAGTGCACTGAAATGATCTAACTTAATTCATTTCAACTGATTGAGAAGTATATTTAGATCTGATTTGCTGATGACACAACACTTCACGTCCTTCTTTTGGGACAAGTTATATTTAGGTTTGCAAACTTATTTCACAGTAAGCTGCTCTTCAGTGTCCTCAGACAGAACAGAGAATCTATACCCATTCCCAATGTTTGCTTATAGATGACTGCAACTTTTAATTGCTTACTTTTGCCTATTGTGCCTCACTTCATTGACTGAGGGCTGCACACTCTGGTGCAGGTAGCTGCTCTCCAAAACAATGTGTACAGCTTCATTAAGAAAATGTTGATAGTGTTTCATGTTGTCCATCTGCTGGACATGTCTGGTATTGAAAAGGGGGAAGTCCTTGTTGCATGAAGTAAAATGCCACGCTGTCCTGATTCTCAGACTTTCTATTTGCAGGTATGTGCCCAAATCCTCCAACAACTGAATTTGCTGATGTCACTGCTGAAATGTATCCACTACAGACCAAACTGTACTATGATTGTGACCCTGGCTACAACAGAAAAGCTAGTGCATATCCAGGAATTCAGTGTAAGAGTGAACAGCAGGGTGCTGTTTGGACATACAATACATTTGAATGCTTTGGTGAGTGAGTGTTTTCTTTCTATACATAGAGGTGTTTCTCCAATGCGTTATTGGTATAAAGCAAATCTGGGCATTAACAATCTTTCTGTGCTTATTTTTCTAAGTTAGAATTTGAAACAGTTCTGTCCAACCTCTAAAAGCTTGGGTGCTCTGGCACTTTGTTCTGGTGTTTGTCCTGCTGTACCTCAATAACTGTAACTTCTCCACAGATGAGAAAACTTTGTTGTCAATGGCTCCCACAATGGAATTAGAACTTACACAGAAGCAAGAAAGAGAACCAAGGAGCCCTGCACCCCAAACTCAAGAAGAATTTTCAGAGTCCAAACAAAAAGGTAAATAAGAGCTCATTCAATACTGAAATGCTTCTCCTGCTGATTTCCATGGAAGGAGTGTAAAAATGGTGAGTAATATTTAATTATTTTGCAGACAGAGGGAAAGAAACTATTTCTGTAATATCTTGGCTGAACAAGTGATATGGTGTTAGCAAATGAGTATTTTATATCCTAACCAAGAATTAGAAAGGCTTGGTATAGCCTGCTTGTCTATATTTTCTGTGAACACAAGATTTTCAAGAACAGAAGCATTATGCAAAATCTGTCTGCTTTAACCGTGTGCTGCCTTGTGCTCCCACAGATTTCTGTGGTCCTCCCAAGACTGTTCCACATGCCTCCATAAAGCTGCCCCAAGAGCATTACGTGGGACAAGTCTTACATTTCAAATGCCAGACAGGTTATGATAAGAGACTTCCCACCTCTGGCAACAGAACATGCAAGGAGGTGAACGGCAAAATCATCTGGACCCCCCTCGATATGAGATGCACCAATGACAGCAACCAGTGGCCACCACAGATTACCACTGAGCCAGGTAAGATGGTTGTGGTTACACCACAACAACGTCCTGACCTGCTCATGTGGGGTTCAGACTCTCCAGCTGTCGTGGGGAGAGTGGGAGCTTCAAAAAAGTTTACTAAAGAAGCCCTGCCACTTCTTTAGGGGAAGCCCTGCCACTGAGGGGAAGAAGGAACTTCGTTTTGTATTTAAACACCTTCACAGAAAGGGGTTTAAATGAAGGCAAATCCTTCCTTAGCCTCAGATTTTGTCAACGGTTTAAATTGAAGGAATCACTCTGCCCTGCAAGTTCTATTGATGACAAATCAGATGTATTTATAGAGATGAATCGTTTATTAAGACAAATGAGCAGGAGGTAACAGATGAAAGATCTTCATCAGAATTACTTACTACAAAGTATAAAACTGAAAGAACTACTAGCAGATTATAGGATAAGATAAAACAGTGCACTGTATCAAGATACCTGTATTTAAGCCAACAAAAGAAAATAGTATTGATTAGGAGTCAAATGTAACTTACCACTGAAATGATGGCAATGTACACAGACAGATTCCTTCACTTAATCCCCTGGAAAGTAACTGTGAAATAGGTGTCCATACTGACAGGAGAAACTCCACACATTTCCAGGAAAATGTAGAGATTTCTGCTTTGTGAAAGTTTGCTGTGGCTTTTGTAGCTATAAAATGAATGGCTGTCAGTGAGAAATCCAGCCTATTGTGACCATACCAGACCACTGCACACACTGTTTCAGAATCAGCCCAGGATTTTCTCCCCTGTTTCTTAGATCTATGTCCCTGTGGTGCCTCGTTCAAAGTGTTCCCAATATAGAAGTCACAATTTGCTGTCTGGTCTTTCTCTCCCATCATGACACCTTTGAAAATTTCAGTTGTTGCTATCAGGATAAAAGAACTTCTTGCTGTGATGAACAGAACCCATCAACAAACCAGTCCTAGAAAATAACACAGCCTATTGAAATCACATATATTTTAAAAATACAAATATTTTTAATTTTTTGAATTGAGATTGTGAAAAACATGGGACTGGATAACAAAAGAAGCCCCCTCAGCCTTTACTTCAACAAACAGTTATTCCAGTTTCCTGCAAAATGCTCTCAATCCTCAGCAAGGTCAGGTCCTTACAAATAGAGCACCAAATATTTATTCCCCTAGAGTGTTGCCTCTGTATTTGTTATGATGTGATGTCTGTAATGAGGCTGGAGCTTTCTCAGTTCTCCTTCAGCACTTAGCACAAAAAGAAATTTATCAATAAACCACTATTACAGGATGTCTTGTTAAAAATCTGCCCATATCTCATACTGGGGCAAGTTCAGAGCTGCCTTTTGAGGATAAGAGAGAAATTCAATTAATTTCTTGAACCAGGGAAGTTTTAGCTTACACTTCTGGGCCAAACCAAGTCCTAGTTGAAACCATGTTTCCAAGTACTAGCTTGGCACCTTGAAAATCATCCTTCCAGTCTCATATGAAGTGAAATTCTGAGATGGATCCCATTCTAGTTCACACCCACCAGGTATCAGATCAGCAGAAATGTTGGTATCCAGGCTGGAAAGATCTATTGATGGCCAAGAAACGAACATGGCAATTTTAAAGTGTTCTGTGCAGAGGGCAAGCTGTCAGACTACCCTTGGTACCCTTCTTTCATCAGAAGAGCAAATTGATACAAAAAAATCAAGAATTTCTCTCTCTTCATAGGTTTGACTCTTCCGTCCTCTTCCTCTTCCTCATCAGGGGCACTGCCAGTGACAGGTATGCAGTTTTATTAAAGACTTCATCACCCAGAGCACCTAGTTGGTCTTTCAGTTTGTTGTTCTGTTCCAAAGAGATCCATTTCTGTTAGAAGAGCAACTAAATATGATGCAAGACAAATCTATATCCATGTATTGTGTGATAAGACAGTATAAACAGATTCTTTAAGCACTTAAGCTTTTATAAAGAAGTTTTCAAAGATTCATAAGGAATGTAAAAGAAAATAGATCAACCAAAAATCTGTTTTTTAAATGCAGCCATTTTCAGATTCTTTTCTGAGGCTTTCTGTGAATTCAGCAAATCACTTTAACTGGAAAAAAAAAGCAGAAAAAATGTAAATATTTAAGTGCTGATGTTTTTGCACATTTTCAAAGGAATGAAAAAAAGATGAGTAAATAGAACATTTCTTCACGGCTAAACCAGTGCATTTAGATCAATCTGAGGAGGTTCTTTTCTCCCCCTTCCCCATCTTCCACTCAGCCATTAGCTGATGACATAGAAATTGTGTCTGACTGTGCATATGCTCAAGACTTTGCACAAGGGCTCTTGATTCCAGCTGGAGTCTGTTGGAAACTGCAGTGCACATTATGGTGAGAGGAATAATGGAGTGAGATGGAGGAAGGGAAGGAGGAGTTTTGCAAACTGCTCCAGAGACCGTAACATCAGTAGTCCCTGTGATCAATCTCTAGTTGCCCAAGTCCCCTCTGGTTGGGTCATGGGAGCAGTGGGGCAACATCAAAAATTTCCTGCCTCTGGGCAGAGGGGCAAGATGAGACCCTATCCCTAATCTTGCCTGTTTCTCCCGGGTGGGGTAAATGCAATAATTAAGATAACTCCAGGTGCTAACCATATTGATTTTCAGGTTTTACAGCTCTCTGGTTTGTTCTGCTTATCATTCCCATTGCCTTTGTGTGACTCACCAAGCAGACAATAAGGTAAGTGGGACAGAATGAGGAAAGTGTGAAATCTAACAAAAAATCCCTAGAGGTGGAAGAGTTATCAGCTGGATCAGCCTCTTCCTATTGCACTGCCTAGATTTCTGGACATCTGCTTTGGTGTTAAATATGACCCTGGCTTTTGGGATGGTCTAATTCAGCTGTTAAATACTGACACAAGAAAAAGAGGAATCAGAGCTTTTGAAACCAAAAATTCTCAGAACAAGTTGCCCAGAGAGGTTGTGGACTCCTCATCCCTGGTAGTGTCCAAGGCCAGGTTGGATGGGGCGTGGAGCAACCTGGTCTAGTGGAGGATGTCCCTGCCCATGGCAGGGGGATGGAAACAGATGGGCTTTAAGATCTTTTCCAACCCAAATCATTCTGTGATTCTATAATTCTAAAAAGCAGCCTTTGTCCCAGCCATTGTGGAACTGAGAATGGCAGTTTGAATAATGGGTGAGAGATTAATTCTGTGGGAAAATAAAGGTTAATTATGCAAACACATTGTTTCAGATAGATTATGCAATCAGTCTTTTTCTCTCTGGCCAAACTGTGGGAAGTCTGGGGGAGCATCTGCCACCACAACCATGTAATTCTGTTTCCTTCATCCCCCTGATTTCAGAGTTGTGTCATGACAACTTTGTACTTCACATTTATTTCAGTGTGGCCTCCTCTCTGTTTCTGTTACTACACTTAGATGCACCAAGGCTGTTCCTGTTCACAGGCTCCTCAGCCTAGTTAAGCCAAGACATCCTTATTTAACATTTGGGAATTCTCCTCCTCTCTCTTTGCTAATACTCATGCTTGTTTCTCTTCACATTCCCTACTAATTACTGACACTTCTTAGCTGAATAGAGATTTTTCTTGAAAAGTGAGAAGAGAGGACCTCATGAAATCACATTAGAAGTAGATTTTTATCAATTCATGGCTGGATAAAGCCATATAAAGTGTAAACAATGCTTTGAAACATGCTTTAGTGAAGATAGTCAACCATGGTGCAGATTGCCTGGGCTATTGCAGGATTTTCGAAAATATGCTATGTGAAAAATGTCAAGAATTATCTACATTTTACTGGCTCTGTGGTGGAACAAAGGCGAAATAGCCAATGCCAGATGCAATAGTAACTGACAAATGAAGGAGTAACTGAGATCCTAAATGGTGTCTTCTGCAAAAAATACTCTGTTGTTTCTCATAGTAAATATAGAAGAAGCCATAGAAAATCTGCTTCTTCCCACCTGTAGTAAAGTCCTTTTCCTGTTATAGGGAAGATTTCTCAGGGAATTGTGGCATTCAGATGCAAACTCCTGAAATTAAGGACTTGCCGCTGAAGAAACCAGATTGTACCAGAGACTCCAAGACCAGCAGTGACAAACAAGGAGGAAGCCTGGACACTGAATTCCAACCTGTGAAGGAGGCAGAAAATGTTACATCTTAACTCTTATGGGGACAGCATGACTTTCCACCTACAGAGTGCTGGTAGGAGGGCTGCACCCCATCACTGACAGATGGGGAAAGAGCCCTGCCTGAAACTGCTTCCCGAACCCACTTCTCCTCCTACCACACAGCAGATGTATTTCTAATATAACTGCAGCCCCTCCCAAGCCACCAGGAGTACATATGGACCATTCTCCCAAGCACATTAAGTGGTGGCACTGTCATTTCAGCCCACACCCATCCTCCTCACAAACAGAGCAGCTTTGCTGGACACCTGATGTCCCCCTGCCTCTTCCCCACCCAGGTGGGTCAAGCACAGGCACACGTTTCTCCTCAAATTGTTCCCTTTGGAAATTAAACCCCTTCACCCCCTGCACTGCAGCTGAAAATCTGACTGGACTCATTTATGGTTCACTATATACATGCATTCCTCATCACTCTCCTCTTCCCAATTGTTTTGGATCAGTGCCTTCCCTGACAGTTCCTACATCATTCCTCCAGCCCAGACAAGGATGCTGCAGATCGTGGCAGCTGATTAATTTGACAGCTCTTTTGTAGCTGCAGAGTGTGAGAGAGCCCAGCAGAAAGGCATTTGAGGACAGGCTTGAGCACACATAATGCTTGACATGTTCTTGTATTATTGGGAATTTGCGAGGTCTGGATATTATTCTGCCTCGTTTTAGCCACGCTCAGATGGGTTTCACCTGACTGAATGCAAGTATCTGTGTCTGAGGCAGGCAGTGGGGAGGAACAAGTCCCTTTAGACAGCAGTTCATCTTACCCTATTGCCTATATATATATATTATAATAAATATATATTATATGTAATAATATACATATCATTCTATATGTTTGTGAATATGTATTTATTTATACACACACAGAGATATACAGTTATTGATGTATATATACAGGTGAAATGACTCAGGGTCATGACCTGTTTCTCTGCATTGACTTTAACAATGCCCATATTGACCAGATTAACTACAGATGCTTACATGGCATATGACAAAAGCCAAAAGGGATGAGTCCTTTCCTTATAATTCAGAAGACATGAGGAGGTTTTGGTCTACTTTTCTATTTCAAGGTAGAGTGTATGTGTCATTGCTTTATTGGTTATTCCTGTTAAGTTGTTCTCACTCTATAAGTCTTGATATTTACATTTCCCATGGCTTTTTTTATTCCTGTTGGAATAGGACTTATTTGTACTACATATCTTATCATGTGAACCCTTAGTAAGTTCATGGATAATGTGTTGGGAATATTGATCTGCTGGAAGGTAGGAAGAGTCTGCAGAAGGATCTGGACAGGCTGGATCAATGGTGGGAGGCCAAAGGAATGAGGTACAAGACCAAGTGCTGGGTCCTCCATTTCAGACACAATAACCCCAGGCAGTGCTACAGGCTGGGGCAAAGTGTCCCAGTGGGAAAGGACCAGGGGGTGCTGGTGACAGCAGCTCAACATGAGCCAGCTGTGTCCAGGTGATCAAGAAAGCCAATGGCATCATGGCTTGTAACAGCAATAGTGTGGCCAGCAGGACCAGGGCAGTGATTGTCCCCCTGTACTGGGCACAGTGAAGCCAAACCTCGAGTCCTGTGTCCAGTTCCAGACCTCTCAGTTCAGAAAAGACATTGAGGTGCTGGAGTGAGCCTGGAAAAGGACAATGAAGCTAATGAAGGGTCTGGTGAGCAAGTCCTATGAGGAGTGGCTGAGGGAGCTGGGATTGTTTATCCCAGAAAAAAAAACGGGCTCAGGAGAGACTTCATTGCTCTCTGCAACTCTGGTGAGAGTCTGTCACTTCTCCCAGGCACACAGCAACAGGATGAGGGGACACAGACTCAATCTGCACTAGGGGAGGTTCAAATTGGACCTCAGGAAGAATTTCTTCACTGAAAAGGTTGTTCAGCATTGGAATGGGGTGCCCAGGGAGGGTGTGGAATCACCATCCCTGAAAGTGTTCAGGAAATGACTGGACATGGCACCTGGTGCCACAAAGTGGTCAAAGACTGGACTCAATCCTTCTGGAGGTCTTTTCCAACCTAATGGATTCTGTGATTCTGTGACATGGCCCTTGACTCTGAAAAGGAGGGTTTGAAGAGAAAAGTACAGGCAGCAGGGGTAAATAGGAAGCCTTTTCCTCTTCAGGTGTCTCTTTTCTTCTGAGAAGGTCCACAGGCTCGGATGGCAGTAGAGGAGACAAACCCTGAAGAGGTCAGTGTTGTTGGAAATGTGAGGAGTAGCCATTCACACAGGCAGTGGTTATTCAAAGAGAAACTCTCCATTTGACAGTGCTGTCTTCTAGATGACTTTGAAACATGAAAACACAACTTGGTTTTAAAAGAGGGCTTTTATGTTCAATGTGAAAGTGCCTGTTAGTTTAATGTGTGCTTTGGAAGCAGAGATATGTCCTAGGACTAGTTCTCAGATTTCCTTTTTATGAGTTTACCTGCCATACAATGCTTTTATGTAGAAAATTCTGGCACCACCACTGGCACTGAGAAATGTTTACGTGCAATATGTAGGAGTGCTCCTCTTGTGCCACATGAGCAGGAGCTGTGCCCTGGAGTAATCAGTGACACTCGCTGCACTTCACGGGGCTAAAGATGGGCAGGTTTGGATTCTCTGTCTGCAGCCAGATTCCAAGACACACACTGAGGCAGCTGGGGGTGTTCAACCTGGAGAACAGATGACTCCAGAGAGACCCTGGAGCCACTTCCAGTGCCTTGAAGTGCTCCAGGAGAGCTGGAAAGGGATTCTGGGCATGGACATGAAAAGGCAGGACAAGGGTGAATGGCTTCCTGCTGCTGGAGAGTGAAGCTAGATTAGATATTACAGATACATTGAAAAGGTTTGGTGGTTATTTTGTACATGCAGAGTAACTTCACAGGATCCCATGCAGGTAAGTCGTTCCTCAGAAATCAAAGGCAGTTTAATGTTACAAAACTCATAATAGATGTGGCCTTTGTATCCAGAGGCTAAAATGGTTAAACAAACATCTAATGCTGACCTAAATTCGTAATCTCACATTTGATATGAAAATAACACGTGAAAATAAACATTTGGGTTTTGATAAATTTAACTTCCCTCTGTTCTAATAGCACCCAGCAAGATAAAGCACTTATGTTAGTGAAAGTATTCCTTTTTTTTTTTTTTTTCTTCTTCCCTTCTTCTAGATTAGCATTTAAATTAAGACAGGAAACTCCCTGCAGGACCTCCTGTGAGACTCAGGAATGACCCTCATGTCTTTGGACATCATTTCCCAGGAAAAAGCCTCTCTCTGCAGGGTGAGATGGAGAGATGTACATCTTCCCTGGACGAGCAGCTGCAGATTGGCCTGGCAGCGCCACAAACAAAATGTGTTTCATGCAGAACCACACACAGTACATTTGCTGCCTACAGGAGAGAGATATGGTAGCTTCCATATGTCCAACCCAGCAGATGGGGATGGCATCTCCTTTGCCCAGGGGATGGCAAAGCACCTGGAAGCAGTTCCCAGGCTGCCTTCCCAATGAGCAGCCAAAGATACTCCTGGGTGGACAAAAGGAGTTTTGCCCAGCAGAGGCCAGGTTATGCCAATGTCTTAATTTTCTTGTTTCCTTCTCTTCCAGAACTGCACTTGACAACTGGTTCATACAATCTGAACCCTTGGTGTTATTGGAAAAGGACTAAGCAGGCTGCATAATCTAACACTTTGCAGTTAAGTGTGTTTAGCTCCCAGGATTTCCTCACAGGTCCCAGCAAAAATAATTTTTCCTTAGTGTCTAAAATGCCTGTGACACACTGGAGCCCAGAGCTCTCGTCAAAGATGGACAGACACAGAGCAAACTGCAAAGTTACCCTCCCTTAAGATGCAGCTGCATCTTCCCAGGGAACAGAGGTGCTTCCCACCCCACCGTGGGCATGGACCAGCTCTGGGCTCAGCAAAGGGCTGCATCCCTCTTCCCCACTCACACCAGACTCAGCAGAAAACAGGGGCAATCCCAGATGAAAGCTGCCTGGCAGCATGCTTGTGGGGCTGGGGCAGCCCTGTGCTCAGCTCCAAGCTGAGCTGCTGTGAGAAGAACCACTAATACCTGTGGGAAGGCAGCAGTCAGGCTGATCCTTTAGTTTGTGTTTTCCAAGTACTTCATCTGCCTGCTGTGGAAGGAAGGGCATTTCTACCAAAGTGGCAAAGGACTCTTAAATGCCTCTGCTGCACTCTGAGACCGGCTATTTTTGTAATACCACTAGGAAGGAAGATGGGTGGGATTTCCCAAACAGGGTTTAGAGTGAGTTTGTCAGGAGTTCTGCCATCAGCTATGCCTGTCCAGAGGACATTTGCACAATCTTAAGAGGAGTTTTGGTATTCACAATGCTCCCCCTTCTTCTAATTAAAAGGTTTGATGTTCCCAGTGTGATTTGGCTTTAGTTTTTCCCAAGAAATAAACTAAGCAAATGCAGAGAAATGTGAACTCTGTTGTGATTGCAGTACTGGAGAAAGTAGATTTTCAAGTGATTCAAATGATTCCTTTCTCTGTTGGGCTTCCTAAGTGTTCCACAAGCTTGCTGTGCAGGACAGGGCATTTCTGGGTACTGCCAGGGGTGAAGGTCCTGGAAAGTGCCTGAAAAGTTAAAAGAGAAAGGGACTGATGAAGATGATCAAGCAGGCAGTGGTTCCAGAGCCTGGCAAGTGGGGGCAGTGGGGCATGGGATGAGTAATGGTGAGGATGAGTGTGGTCTCAAGCTGAAGCTGGTGTGCAGAGGTGGGTGAGCGAGTCAGAGGGAGCCCCCCGAGGTACAGCAAAGGTGTCTGCAGACGTTCCTCAGCCTGAAATCGCACTGATGCTTTCATCCCATCAGGAGCTGTGTCAGCATTTGATGCCAGGAGAAAAAAATCCATCCAGGAAGAGGACCTGAGATTTCAGGAGCTGTCCAGCAAAGGCAGTGAGATTGATGTGCTCACTTTGCTCTCCTAGAAAGCAAACTCTTCTCCTAGGTGTCTGTGCAGCCCAGCTGGCACAAGGCAGGGCTCTTGCTACTCTGGCAGCTGGGGGCAACAGGAGCAGAACTCCATGGTGCTCCCAGGCAGTGCCCCGTGTCTGTGCTGGGAGCTGCTCCCCTGTGCTCAGGTGTGCAGAGCCCTTGGAGCTGCCCCTGGGGAATGGGCCTGGCCTGTGGCTGCTGGCCCAGGTGGGGCTGGGTGTTGCCCAGGATCCTGCAGCACATCAGCCAGCCCCAGTGAGGCTCTGCAGACCTCAGGGCAGCTGCAGTGGCCCAGGGTGCATCTCTTGATGCAGCTGAGGCAGGCCTGGAGCTCTGCTGGCTGCAGTCAGAGCAGGGACCCCAGCACAGCTGGAGACACCTGCATGGGGCTGCCTCAGTCTGCACCTCCAGCAGAACCTGTGTCTCAGTGCAGCCCCCAGACAGGTTGGTTCTTGCTGAGCAATGAGACCCAGTAGGACGATGAACAACAGCTCCTGAGCTGACAAGTCCAGTCCCAAGCTGGCACCTCTGGACGTGACACAGCTTGCATGAGCTGTTGGCACCCTGGCCCACTTTGTTCATGCCCATTGCCTGGAGAATAACTGGTGTCTAAAGATGACACTTCTGAGGGTGTAATGACATCCTCAGATTGCATCTGGACCCCCAATGTCCTGCAAGGGTGCTCTGGGCACTGTGACATTCCTGGTGGTGGTAGATATTTCATTCAGAAGCCGCTTGTGGTTTCTATAAGACATGACCCTGCAATCCAGCACTGCAGCAAATAACTTTTATTGTAAGCTCTTGCAAACTCAATGATGTGGCAAACATTGATCTTTTACAACCATTGAATACATTTGCCCAAATCAGTTTCCCATAAATCTGCAGAAAAGCTTCAGAAGCAGAGCAGAGAAGAAAGGTATCCAAGGAGTGCATCCCAGGAATTCAGCTTTGGCTGCTCAAAGCTTTCTATAGATCTGATGCCAAAGCCTGCCTGTCTGATACATCCCGTGCTGCTGTCATTTGCAGTTTCAAAAGCAAGCAAACAAAGGCATGTCTCAGCATCACAGAATCACTGAATTGTTGGGTTTTGGAGGGACCTCTCAAGATCTTCTAGTCTGGGCTCCAGGCTGCAGCAGGACCAGCCTAGAGCAGGTTGTCCAGCATCATGTATTGTTGGGGGTTGGGTATCTACAGGCATGGAGATGTCCAGACAAGATCTCTGGGCAATGTGAGGTGCCCTGGTGCCACAGCCTTCCTAAGGAGGTGAAGGACAGGTCAGCTGCACACCCTCAGGGACAGCTGAGGAGGAGAGGACTGGTTCCTGAGAGCTCTCTCCTGAGATGGGCAGCCAAGCAAAGCAGCTGGAGGCTGTGCCCACATCTTGGTGCCTTTGAGCACAGGAGGAGATGCCCTGAGGGACAGAGCTGGAAACACACCAGAGAAGGAAGCAGCACAGACACTGCACAGGACATTGGTCCCCCTCTACTCTGCTCTGCTGAGACCCCACCTGCAGTGCTGCCTCCAGCTCTGGGGCCCACAGCACAAGAAGGATACAAAGCAGTTGGTTTGGAGTGGAATCCAGTGGAGGCCATGAAAGCTCTCCAAGGGCTGGAGCATGTCTGCTCTGGAGAGAGGGTGAGAGAGCAGGGGATGTTCAGGCTGGAGAAGCCTCCTGAGAGTCCAGGACCTAAAGCATCTCTTAAAGGGCTGGAGAGGGTCTCTGGACAAGGCTGAGGAGTGACAGGACAAGAGGGAATGGTTTCACTCTGATGCATGGCAGGGTGAGATGGGATCTTCTAAAGAAGTAAATTACTGTGAGCAGGCTGTGGTATGAGCAAAATTTACCCAGAGATGATTGGACTGTCCCATCCCTGGAAGTATTCAAGGCCAGGCTGGGAAGGGCTTGGAACAACCTGGTGTCGGGGAAGGCATCCCTGCCCATGGCAGGCAGGTCAGAATGAGATGATCTTTAAGACTTTAAGATCCCATCAAAGCCAACCCATTCTGTGATTCTGTGATTCTATGGCATGTGGCAAAAGCCACCAAGCCTTTTCCACCAAGGATGTGAGGCTTATTGCCGAGGACAGGCATTTTTGAACAGAGTAACCTCTGTCGCCCCATAGTGCCCCCTCAACCTGTTCTCCAGCTCTCCCAGGCTGAGGACCTCCAACTGGTTCTGGTCATTATCAGCAATGGCCCCCCAAGCCTTCTTGGGCTGTGTGCCCACCAAGCAGCAGGCAGCTGACCAGATGTGGCTGGGTTTGTTAACCCTCCCTTCAGCGACGGTGGTGTTCCCAGGCACAGCACCCGTGATGACGTAGGTGGTTGTACAGCCCTTGCTCTTTTCAGGCATCGTTGTAAACTCGTAGACGTTCCACTGACCAGTGTACAGACTCTTGTCCATAGGCACTACATTGGTGAGGGTGAAGGTCGCCGTCTGGCTATCTGTACTATTGTGATGGCCACTGGGGTTCAAACGGCCACGAGACAAACCAAGCAGGTGACTGTAGTCATCATCAACAGCCTGGCTCTGTTTGATTTGATCTGGGGTGAAACCGTAGTTTTCTATGAGGAACAACTCTGTTTCCATGTCTTTAAGATTATTTTTACTTATCAGCTGAACAGGGAAAAAGAAAGAGGTGTTAGAATGGGGAATGAAGTAATGGAGAAGATTTCCCTGGAGCAGAAGTCTCTGATGGCCAAGATCCCATTTTGTCTTATCTCAGTGTATGAAAATGTATGATCTGAGAAATCATAGACATCCCACTCCTGCATGAATGCAAGAGCTCTAAAGAGAAAGCAGCTCAGAATGTGACTGCTCTCATTATGACTTGTGACCTTTGGGATCCAGCGTGCAGCCTGTGCTGGGAGCATGGATGGATGCATGAGACAAGGAGCATTTTCCACTCCTGGCACTGAAAGGTGACTTTGGTGAGACACCTCCCCTGCCAAATCTGCTTCCCTTTCCTCCTGTCTCCACAGCCCAAATCGGCCCTGGGCTCTCCCTGGATCCCCTCATGCCACTCTATGATTCTGTGATTCTTTTGTGTTGTTGCTACAAGTGTACTTCACTTCTGGAACACCAGAAGTTGCCTCCTCTGACCCCACACACAGGGAGATGTGTCAGGAAATCAGTCCTGGAGCTGAGGTTTCCCTGGGAGGACTGCAGTTTGTTCAAGGATGAACTTTTTTCTTAGGAAGCAAAAAGATGTCATTGTAAATGGAATCTGTTACAGCAGTGCTAAGAATGTTTCTCAGAGCTGATCTGGGCCAGGGACATCTTCTGCAGTATCAATGAAAAGAAGATGCAAATGATCAGCCTCTGAGGGGGGCCTGTAACTTCAAAAAAGTCTTTGTGCAACTAAGTACTCCAAAAAGGCCTCTGGAGAAAGTTAGCAAAATCAAAGATATTTTGGGTGGCCTTGGTCCAAGGTCTAGGAAGAACATGCCAGATTAGACAGGGCTTGGAGCATGCTGGTCTAGGGGCAAGTGGCCTGGCCCATGCAGGGGAGTTGGATTGAGATGGTGTTTAAGGTTCCTTCCAAAACAAACCATTCTGTGATTCTACAAAGGGAGAGAAGTGTCAACCGTCCCTTGTCTGGAGGCTGCACTGGTGCAAGACCAGATTAGTATCTCGAGTTCCTATGCGTAATAGGATGAAATTATTATTTTTTTCCTAACGTCAATGTCTTTTTGTTCATATCTAGTGAAATGTATTTAGTCTTCCTCTGGAGTAGGGCATGTGGCTTCATTCCCTGGCTCATCTTCCCCCAAATGCCATCCTGCTACTCTGCCCTTGGCAATGAGAGGAATTGCCTCTTTTTCTCTTCTGCAATTGGCCTGGCCTGTTCTACTGAAGGTTTTCTGAAAGACATTTGTGAGGGCTCTATAGGCTGTGGACTTCTGTCTGTCTGCTGGATCCTTCTGGACCAAGCCTGAGCCAGAGGTGCTCAGGGGTCACTGCCCATGGATGGAGATCTCACCCTTCTGACTGGACTGGCACTGATGCTCCTCACTTTTCACTGCCTCAATCGTCACTCCAGAAATCCCTCCACAGTTAATCTGACCCTCTCATCTCCAGTGCCTTTTCCCCCGAGGCTTTGGCCCTGGGTCACGTCACCCCATTCTGAGTTTTTTCTCAATTCTCTCATGCCACTCACAGAGCCTGTTTGACTCTTCACTGGGAGCAGATAAGCTCTGTCAGGGATGCAGAACAGCTCAGGGCAAAGTAGGGATCAGATCCAGCAGGACTGTTGGTCCCTCAAGTGTAGCCTCTCTTGGATGCCTTTTCCCCATCACTTGGTCACCCACCACACAGGGAGAGGAATCATTTGACTTTGTCATGTGATGCAAAGTGATCTGATTTGCTGTTCCTGTCAGGTCAAGGCAGGAAAATGGGCACCTTTGGGATATAATTCCTCTCATTCTCCTGCTGATGTGTCAGATGCATCAGAGGACCTGTGTGGTGCAGGTGTTAGAAGTTGAATGAGAAAATTCCCATCCAGTGTGTCCATTTGCATATGTGTAGTGGTAGGGAATAGAAGTAGTAATTTAAATGCTGCAGATCATCTCTGAGTGGTTGGAGGGTGATGTGCTGTGAGAGAGACACTCACCTGGGGCTCAACAAACCAGACTGATTCTGGTCCAATGCCAGATCCTGGCTGGTAGATGTAGGCAGAGTACACTGGAATTCTCCCATCTCTGTCGTACAGGGTTGCAAAGTGATAGGAATTCTTGTAGCGCTGGCAGATCCAGGCTGGTTTCTTTGGCTCCAGGACATCATTTGGGGGGGTTCCCCCATAGAAAAACTGGGGACAGCTTGCAAAGGGCATCACCACCTCGCTGTGCCCCAGCCAGAGACAGCTGGCCAACACCTGCAGCAGCAGCAGCCACAGCATTGTGGGAGGATTTCAGGGAAGGGCTCTTGCTCCCCTGGAAGGCAAATGCAGAGGGACACTCAGCTTGGAGACAGCTGGTCATGGCCTGGAGCCTTTTTGTGCAGGGGGACAGAGCTGGCAGAGGAGGGGATCATGAGAGACCAGGAAAGGAAACATTTCTGGCATCTAGGATATGGAAAAATCATGAAGGCAGTAAGGGTGAAACCTAAAAGAGGGGTTAGGGACCTGGAGGAGGCAGCAAAGGGAGAACTCAGCCTGAGGAGAAAGGAGCAAAAGCCATAATCAGTGTAATCAGCTCTCAAAGCAATGTGAGCTTGCAACTGAGGCACAGTCCTGGGACAAGGTCACCTTTTCCCACCTCCCTCCTGCTCTGAGCACCTTCCCACAGCAGACACCTGCAGCTGGGCAGGGACTCTGCTCAGCCCCCTGCAGTGCTGAGCTGGGCTTTAATCTCATGGGGCATTGGGCAGGGAAAGAACAGCACTGCTGCACTTGCTACACATCTCTGGCCCTATCCAGGTTCACACAGACACGCAGCCCTTCCAGTCAGACCCAATATTGAACCTGAACCCCAAATGATCCACTTGGGGTCCTGCTTCTCAGCTGACATTGGGCAATGTCCTGCTGCTCACCTTGCATTTCCACAATATCCAACCCCAGGGTCTGAACTTGCAGACACATGGAGAGACAAAATGAAGGGGGCAAGCAGATGGTAGCAGCAAGCATGAGGGATTACACCTCTATCTTATCAGCACAGTGGCTGCTGCAATGCAAGCACTGAGGGGCACCTCTTCATGAGGTTCCTTGAGGTTCCTGCTGATGCCCACCCTTAGCTTTGCTGACTGATTTTCCTGTACAGTCAAAGGCACAGTTGCAGGAATCTCTTGGACAGCCACCTGTCCTATTTTGACTTTCTCAGTGCTGCTGTGATTCTCAGCAGTCAGTGAGATCATTCCTTTATGAGAAAAGTGCTGAAGAGCTCCCTGGGATTGCTGCAACCAAGCGAGGGGCTTTGTCTCCTTTCAGAGGCAGCACAGGTTGAGGATAACAGGGATGCTTCCATTTGCATTGCCAGACACTCAGTGGAATGATTTCATATCATCAGCATTTGGAATAAGGCAGCCAGGACAGGCAGTTGAAAGGGTTTCTGGGAGAGAAAGCTGCCACAGCCTCTAAAGCACAAAGCCCACCCTTGGCTGGGAAGGGTCTGAGCTGAGGACTGCTGAAGGCTTGACAAGTCACCTTGTACAGTTGATCTTTTCTTATGCATCTCCCTGACCCTCATCTCTCCATTTCCATTGGAATCAGGATGTTGAGCTGCACACAGCCCTGCTCTGACCCAACATTTGTGGTCCTTTTTCTCTTTTTCAGCCCTGGATCAGGAAGGTGGTGACCAATGAGCTGGAAACTGAGAACTGGAACCACAAGTTGGGACTTTTTACAGCACTGGGCAGAGCATGCCCATAGCTGACCCAAATCAAACAGAGGAGTGTCTGAAAAGTTCTTCTGCATGACCCACTCCATGAGATTAAAATGTATCTAACTAACTTAATATCTAACTTAATAGATATATAGAAAACACCTACCTTGAGGAAGAACAGCACAGGATTCTGCTTGCAGCTCCAAAGTGGCAGAGGACTCTCAAATGTCTCTGCTGCAGTCTCAGACTGTCTGGGTTTATATGCTCTCCAGAAAGAGACAGTTGATGGATTTCCCAAGCAGTGATTCAGACCACACCTTGGTTTGTCCAGATGTTTTTTTGCAAGGTCATGGGTGGAGTTTTGGTAGTCAGTAATTTCTTGCTTCCTTCTTATTCAACAGTTTGATGTTAATTTTCAGATGAGCTGGCCTGGCTTTCTTTCCCAAGTCATTCCTTCTGTCCTTTTTATCCTGACTGACAGAAAATACTCAAGTGCTGCAAAATTTAGTGCATGCATAAGCTCTGATTGCTCCTTGGAGCTCAGCAACTCCAGCCTAGGCTTTGTCTGTATAATTTTACTCCAAAGCTCAGGAAGGACTTTGAATATTGGAGACAATGGGGAGGAAGGAGCAAGAGCTTACCTTGCAGCAGAGTCTCAGAACTGAGAACTGAACCGTTCCTTCTGTCTTCTCCGTGGAGAAAGGACTGGTTGAATCCTCAGGACTGCCAATGCAATATAGAACTTTATATTTATTAATAGTCATAAATTTGCCCTTTCTCATAAACAGGGAATTGTACATAAAAGAGAAGTTTTCTATTTTTTTTCAGGGGAGTTTGTTCACACCCATTCTGAAATATGATGACAGGTGTTTGTCATAGTTTCCTCATAATTTCTCCCAAATTTGCTGACTTGCAGCATGGTATGTCAGCATCAGTTAACAGGGTCTGGTGACTTCCTTGATCATTTCATCAATTCCACCTGCATATGTTTCTGTTCCCAACAGAACAGCTCTGGTGACATTAGATGGACTGGCCTGTCTCTGAGGACACTCACATATTCACAAGCTGCTCTTCTGCAGCCTCACATTACATCATTCCTATGGCCAGGCTGCAAATGCTCTCTTGCCTGATTGCCATGGCTTTGGAACAGCTTCCTCCCAGCAGGCTGGGAAGGAGAAGGCTCTGGGGATACCTCAGAGCTCCTGCCAGTACCTGAGGAGTCTGCAGGACAGCTGGAGAGAGAGACTGTGGACAAGGGCATGGAGTTGATAGGTGTGCTGGGTTCAGAGTTAATTTTCCTGACAGTGGCAGGTATGGGGCTTTGTTTGGACTTGTGCTGAACACAGAGTTGATAACACAGACATGTTTTTGGTTTTGCTGAGCAGAGCTTACACAGAGCCAAGGCCTTCTCAGCTTTTTGTACTGCCAGGCTGGCAAGGAGGCTGGGGGTACTTGGGAGGTTGGGAGGAGACAAAACCAGGACAGGTGACCCCAACTGACCAGAGAGATATTCCAGAGCATGTGAATTCGTGCTGAGTATATAAAGTGAAGGGAGGAAGGTGGAGGGAGGGGACATTTGGAGTGGTGGGTTTTATCTTCCCATGTAACTGTTAGGTGGGATGGGGCCCTGCTGTCCTGGAGGTGGCTGAACACCTTTCTATCCATGGGAAATGGTGAAAGAATTCCTTGTTGTGCTTTGCTTGTGTGCACAGCTTTTGCTTCCCCTGTTAAAGCAAATAAAAGTATGTCCCACGATCACACAATCACTGAATTGTGTGGTTTTGGAAGGACCTGTCAAGATCTTCTAGTCCAGGCTCCAGGCTCAAGCAGGATCAGCTAGAGCAGGTTGTCCAGAATGTTCTCTGCTGCATCTTCAGGTGTGTGGCACACTTAAAGTGGTTGGTCAGCAGCATTTCTGAACGCCTCCTCACCTGGCTCCCAACAGAAGGGGCATTTTGCCCAGGTACAGCAAGTGAGAACCTCAGTGCAGGGAGTGTAACAGGAACTCACCCAGCACAACTGATAAGTAGTTCCTCAGAAATCTGAGGTGCCAGCTTACAATGTGACCTTATTAAAAGTTTCCGAACAGGAAGGTTTGCCTCCTTGATGGACCAAAGAAGAATTTTTCAGCTGCTCTCTCAAGCAGAGGCCCGAAGATGCCACTGTCTTGATTCTCCTGTTTCCTTCTCTTTTGGGACAGCACATGGCAACATGTTCAGTCCATGGAATGTGAACCCTTGGTGTTATTGGAAAAGGACTAAGCAAGCTGCATGGTCCAAGCCACTTTGCAGTGTGGTGGCCTTAGGTCGCAATGTCTCCTGATGGCTCCCAGCAAAAATAATTTTTCCTTGGTTTCTAAAATGCCTGTGACACACTGAAACCCAGAGCTCTCCTCAAAGATGGACAGACACAGAGCAAACTGCAAAGTTACCCTCCCTTGTCAGTGCAGCTGCATCTTCCCAGGGAACAGAGGTGCTTCCCACCCCACCGTGGGCATGGACCTGCTCTGGGCTCAGCAAAGGGCTGCATCCCTCTTCCCCACTCACACCAGGCCCAGCAGAAAACAGAGGAAATGCCAGATGAAAGGTGCGTGGCAGCATGCTTGTGGGACCGGGCCGCCCTGTGCTCAGCTCCAAGCTGGGCTGCTGTGAGAAGCACAGAATCATTTCTGTTAGAAAAGGCCTCTGAGGTCATTGAGCCCAACCTTTGACCAAACACCACCATGGCACTGAGTGCCACATCCAGGGCACTGATAATCCACCACATCCTCAGGCAGTCCATGTTGAATCACCCTTTCTGTGAAGAAATTCCTCCTGATATCCCGGCAGAATCTCTCCTGGTGCAGGTGGAGGCTTTGTCCTCTCATTGTCTCGCTGCTTGCCTAGGAGAGAATGCTGGCCCCCAGCTGGCTACACCTCCTTTTCAGGGAGCTGTGGAGAGAAATAATCTCTCAGAGCCCGTTCTTCTGGGCTAAAGAACCCCAGCTAATGGCGCTCCAAGAGATGGGACTGATTGCTCAGATGCAAAAATTTGGTTTATTGATCCCAAAGCTTCAGTGTATATACCTTTCCAGTATCTATACATTTCAGCTGTTACTAACAAATAGCTGCTCCCTTAAGCAATAATAACTGTAGCAACCCTATCTAATGTTTCTTAATAACAGTGCTTAACTACAGGCAAGCAGAGACCCCTACAAGCATGTACAGGCTTACATAAGCTAAGCATAATCAGCATATCACTCCCTTCTGCTTCCCTCCTCAGGGTATGGTCTGCCACGGCCGCAGTGCCTGCCAAGGCTTACGGCCTACCAATGCTAACGTGTCCATGTCTGGGATGAGCTGGGCAGAACTCTCATTCCTGCTCTCCTGCTGCATCTCTACACTCAGCTGTCCCAGCTGCTCCTCACAGGCCTTCCCCTCCGTGCCCTTCCCCAGCTTCATGGCCTTGCTCTGCTCTGGCTGCAGAGGTGGCCTCGGCCCATGGATCCAGCCTGTCCAGATCCCTCTGCAGAGCCTTCCTGCCCTCCAGCAGGCTGAGTCTCCCACCAAGCCTGGCATCATCTCTCATCTTTCTGAGGCTTCCCTGGATCCCCTCACCAGATCAGCAGTACAGATATTGAACAGAACTAGGCCCAACACTGGTCCCTGGGGCACACCGCCTGTGGCCGGACACCAGCTGGATGTGGCACCGTTCAGCAGCACTCTCTGGGCCTGGACATCCAGACAGTTCCTGTCCCAGCCAAGAGAGCAGCTCTGCAAGCCGTGGGCTGACGGCTTTTCCAGGAGAATGCCGTGGGAGACTGTGCCAAAGGCTTTGTGTGAGTCCAGGTAGACACTTGCACAGCCTCCCCCTCATCCACTGGGCTGGGCGTCTGTCATCAGTGAGATCAGGTTCTCTAGGCAGGAGCTGCCTTTCCTAAAGCCCTGCTGGCTGGGACTGATGCCTTGGTTATCCTGTGTGTGCCGTGCAATCACACTCAGGACAATCTGCTCCAGAACCCTTCTGGGAAGCAAGGTCAGGTGGACATTCCTGTAGCTGCCCAGATTCTCCTTGCAGCCCTTCTTGTGGATGGGTGTCCCAATGGCCAAACTCCAGGCATCTGGGACCTCCCCAGACACCCAGCACTGGTTAGAAGTGATGGAAGGTAACAGAATTTCTTAGAGAACATGGACATGAGGTATTGTGGAATGCGATTTGAGCTATCCCAAACTGGGCCTCAGGCTTGGGCCTGTGTAGAAGTAGATAAGCCTGTGGTGCAGGT
Source organism: Prinia subflava (assembly GCF_021018805.1). Lineage (NCBI taxonomy): Eukaryota > Metazoa > Chordata > Aves > Passeriformes > Cisticolidae > Prinia > Prinia subflava. The sequence goes on from NC_086250.1 coordinate 70,506,798, forward strand.
AAAATTTAGATTAAGGTGTGTGTATGCATTAGGTAAGAGAGTGATAGTGGAACTATGGTGGCTACCTTAAACTGAGATTGTTTGCATTCCTTTTCACGCTGAATACCAATTAGAAAACACCGGCAACTGTAAATTATTTGAAACTGTCTATAACTGGCCATTTTGGGAATAAAGGGGAGAATGTATGATTTCACCATATTGGTTTTGTTCTGTGTTACTCTGTCCAGCTTCCAAATAATTAACAGAGGCCCTGGTTTCAATGGAAAGCAACACTGCTCATGCATGTAATAAGGCAGAATCCAAGCTGATCCTGTTCTCTCTTGTGCTGCCCATGTGTTTCACAAGCTTGCTGTGGATGGCAGGGCACTTCTGATTACTGCCAGAGGTAAAGGTCCTGGGAAGAGCCTGGGAAGTTGATAGAGGTGGCGCTGATGGACTTGCTGTTTTGGTTTTGCACCACCTGGTTTTTGGTAGCAGGGGGCCCACAGAGATGGCCTCTGTGAGAAGCTGCTAGAAGCTTCCACAATGTCTGCCAGATGCTGTCCCTGATGGCTCTGAAGAAGGACATGCTGCTGAACCACAGCTGGGCCAATTAAAGATGTTGATAATGCCTCTCTGATAACATATTTAAGAAGAAAATCAAAACAAAGTGGGGTGTGCAGTTTTCATTCCAGCCAAAGAAGAGGAGGAGGTGAGAACATGTGAGGGAAACAACATGGAGACATCAAGGTCTCCATGGGGAAGGAGGTGCTCCTGGTGCCAGACCCAAGATTCCTCTGCAGACCATGGTGATGACCATGGTGAAGCAGCTGTGCCTCTGCAGCCTGTGGGGATCTACTGGAGATGCAGAGATCCACCCACAGCCCTTGGTGGAAGAGCCCACACCGGAGCAGGTGGATGCCTGGAGGAGGCCGTGATCTAGTGGGAGACCCAGTGGAGAGATGGATCTCCTGCTCCCAGGCTGGAGCAGCCTCTCCTTGGAGGACTGCACCCTATGGAAGAATGCCCCATGCCACAGCAGATTTGGGAGGACTGTGTGCCTGTGGGAGGGACTCGTGTTGCAGCAGTTTTGGTTGGCCTGCTGCTCTAGAGAGAGTGGAGCCACACTGGAGAGGTTCAAGGAGAACTGTCTCCCATGGGAGGGACCCCACAGTGCAGCAGGGGAGGGACTCCTGTCCCTGAGCATGGGAAGAAAACCTTGGGTGATGAACAAACAAAACCCCCACAGTTTGTCTCCCTGTGGTGTTGGTGGGAAGCAGGGAAGGGTTGAGAGAAGAAAAGGTGTCTCTAAGGGTTATTTTACTTCTCATTATCCTCCTCTGATTTTGTCAGTAATGAACTCCTTTTCTATCTCTAAGTTAAACCTGTTTTACTCTGGAGTGTTTCCTCCCAGTCCTTATCTCAACTCATGAACCCTTAATGAATTTTTTTCTCTCTCCTCTGTCCAGCTGTGGCAGGGGAGGGTGAGTGGGCAGCTTTTGAGTGTGCCTGGCATTTGGCCAGTGTCAAACCATGACACTTGGTCGAGCATGCAGCGGTTCCAGAACCTGGCAAGTGGGGGCAGTGGGGCATGGGATGAGCAATGGTGAGGATGAGTGTGGTCTCAAGCTGAAGCTGGTGTGCAGAGGTGGGTGAGCGAGTCAGAGGGAGCCCCCTGAGGTACAGCAAAGGTGTCTGCAGACGTTCCTCAGCCTGAAATCGCACTGATGCTTTCATCCCATCAGGAGCTGTGTCAGCATTTGATGCCAGGAGAAAAAAGTCCATCCAGGAAGAGGACCTGAGATTTCAGGAGCTGTCCAGCAAAGGCAGTGAGAGTGATGTGCTCCCTTTGCTCTCCTAGAAAGCAAACTCTTCTCCTAGGTGTCTGTGCAGCCCAGTTGGCACAAGGCAGGGCTCTTGCTGCTGTGGCAGCTGGGGGCAACAGGAGCAGAACTCCATGGTGCTCCCAGGCAGTGCCCCGTGTCTGTGCTGGGAGCTGCTCCCCTGTGCTCAGGTGTGCAGAGCCCTTGGAGCTGCCCCTGGGGAATGGGCCTGGCCTGTGGCTGCTGGCCCAGGTGGGGCTGGGTGTTGCCCAGGATCCTGCAGCACATCAGCCAGCCCCAGTGGGGCTCTGCAGACCTCAGGATAGCTGCAGTGGCCCAGGGTGCATCTCTTGATGCAGCTGAGGCAGGCCTGGAGCTCTGCTGGCTGCAGTCATATTAGGGACCCCAGCAAAGCTGGAGACACCTGCATGGGGCTGCCTCAGTCTGCACCTCCAGCAGAACCTGTGTTTCAGTGCAGCCCCCAGACAGGTTGGTTCTTGCTGAGCAATAAGACCCAGTAGGACGATGAACAACAGCTCCTGAGCTGACAAGTCCAGTCCCAAGCTGACACCTCTGGATGTGACACAGCTTGCATGAGCTGTTGGCACCCTGGCCCACTTTGTTCATGCTCGTTGCCTGGAGAATAACTGGTGTCTAAAGATGACACTTCTGAGGGTGTAATGACATCCTCAGATTGCATCTGGACCCCCAATGTCCTGCAAGGGTGCTCTGGGCACTGTGACATTCCTGGTGGTGGTAGATATTTGATTCAGAAGCCACTTGTGGTTTCTCTAAGACATGACCCTGCAATCCAGCACTGCAGCAAATAACTTTTATTGTAAGCTCTGGCAAACTCAATGATGTGGCACATATTGATCTTTTACAACTACTGAATACATTTGCCCAAATCAGTTTCCCATAAATCTGCAGAAAAGCTTCAGAAGCAGAGCAGAGAATGAAGGTATCCAAGGAGTGCATCCCAGGAATTCAGCTTTGGCTGCTCAAAGCTTTCTATAGATCTGATGCCAAAGCCTGCCTGTCTGATACATCAGGTGCTGCTGTCAAGGTGCAGTTTCAAAAGCAAGCAAACAAAAGCATGTCTCAGCATCACAGAATCACTGAATTGTTGGGTTTTGGAGGGACCTCTCAAGATCTTCTAGTCTGGGCTCCAGGCTGCAGCAGGACCAGCCTAGAGCAGGTTGTCCAGCATCATGTATTTTTGGGGGTTGGGTATCTGCAGACATGGAGATGTCCAGACAAGATCTCTGGGCAATGTGAGGTGCCCTGGTGCCACAGCCTTCCTAAGGAGGTGAAGGACAGGTCAGCTGCACACCCTCAGGGACAGCTGAGGAGGAGAGGACTGGTTCCTGAGAGCTCTCTCCTGAGATGGGCAGCCAAGCAAAGCAGCTGGAGGCTGTGCCCACATCTTGGTGCCTTTGAGCACAGGAGGAGGTGCCATGAGGGACAGAGCTGGAAACACACCAGAGAAGGAAGCAGCACAGACACTGCACAGGACATTGGTCCCCCTCTACTCTGCTCTGCTGAGACCCCACCTGCAGTGCTGCCTCCAGCTCTGGGGCCCACAGCACAAGAAGGATACAAAGCAGTTGGTTTGGAGTGGAATCCAGTGGAGGCCATGAAAGCTCTCCAAGGGCTGGAGCATGTCTGCTCTGGAGAGAGGGTGAGAGAGCAGGGGATGTTCAGGCTGGAGAAGCCTCCTGAGAGTCCAGGACCTAAAGCATCTCTTAAAGGGCTGGAGAGGGTCTCTGGACAAGGCTGAGGAGTGACAGGACAAGAGGGAATGGTTTCACTCTGATGCATGACAGGGTGAGATGGGATCTTCAAAAGATGTAAATTACCGTGAGCAGGCTGTGGTATGAGCAAAAGATACCCAGAGATGATTGGACTGTCCCATCCCTGGAAGTATTCAAGGCCAGACTGGGAAGGGCTTGGAACAACCTGGTGTCGGGGAAGGCATCCCTGCCCATGGCAGGCAGGTCAGAATGAGGTGATCTTTAAGACTTTAAGGTCCCATCAAAGCCAATCCATTCTGTGATTCTGTGACATTGGGAAAAGCTGTTGAGCCTTTTCCATCAAGGATGTGAGGCTTTTTGCCGAGGACAGGCATTGTTGAACAGAGTAACCGTTCTCCCCCCATAGAGCCCCCTCAACCTGTTCTCCAGCTCTCCCAGGCTGAGGTTCTCCACCTGGTTCTTGTCATTCTCAGCAATGGCCCCCCAAGCGTTGTAGGGCTGTGTGCCCACCAAGCAGCAGGCAGCTGACCAGATGTGGCTGGGTCTGTTAACCCTCCCTTCAGCGACATTGGTGTTCCCAGGCACAGCACCTGTGATGACGTAGGTGATTGTACAGCCCTCGCTCATTTTGGCCATTGTTTTAAACTCGTAGATGTTCCACTGTCCATTGTTAAGAATGCTGTCCTGGGGCACGATATTGGTGAGGGTGAAGGTCACCGTCTTGCTCTCTTTACTATACAGATGGCCACAGGGGCTCAAATGGCCACGATCCAAACCAGTCATTTTGTCGTAGTCTTCAAGGACAGCCTGGCTGTCTTTGATTTGGTCTAAGGTGAACTTGTGTTCATCTATGAGGACGGTCTCTCTTTCCATGTCTTTGAGATTATTTTTACTTATCAGCTGAACAGGGAAAAAGAAAGAGGTGTTAGAATGGGGAATGGGAGTAATGGAGAAGATTTCCCTGGAGCAGAAGTCTCTGATGGCCAAGATCCCATTTTGTCCTATCTCAGTGTATGAAAATGTATGAATCTGAGAGAAATCATAGACATGCCCCTCCCGCATGAATGCAAGAGCTCTAAAGAGAAAGCAGCTCAGAATGTGACTGCTCTCATTATGACTTGTGACCTTGGTGATCCAGCGTGCAGCCTGTGCTGGGAGCATGGATGGATGCATGAGACAAGGAGCATTTTCCACTCCTGGCACTGAAACGTGACTTTGGTAAGACACCTCCCCTGCCAAATCTGCTTCCCTTTCCGCCTGTCTCCACAGCCCAAATCAGCCCTGGGCTCTCCCTGGATCCCCTCATGCCACACTGTGATTCTGTGATTCTATGATTCTGTGATTCTTTTGTGTTGTTGCTACAAGTGTGCCCCACTTCTGGAACACAAGAGGTTGCCTCCTCTAACCCCACACACAGGGAGATGTGTCAGGAAATCAGTCCTGGAGCTGAGGTTTCCCTGGGAGGACTGCTGTTTGTTCAAGGATGAACTTTTTTCTTAGGAAGCAAAAAGTTGTCATTGTAAATGGAATCTGTTACAGCAGTGCTAAGAATGTTTGTCAGAGCTGATCTGGGCCAGGGAGCATCTTCTGCAGCATCTTTGAAAAGAAGATGCAAATGATCAGCCTCTGAGGGGGGCCTGTAACTTCAAAAAAGTCTTGGAGAAACCAAATACTCCATAAAGGCCTCTTGAGAAAGTTACCAAAATCAAAGATTTTTTGGGTGGCCTGGGTCCAAGGTCCAGAAGAAAAATGCCAGGTTAGATAGGGCTTGGAGCATGCTGGTCTAGGGGCAAGTGGCCTGGCCCATGCAGGGGAGTTGGATTGAGATGGTGTTTAAGGTTCCTTTCAACACAAACCATTCTGGGATTCTACAAAAAGAGAGAAGTGTTAACCCTCCCTTATCTGGAGGTTGCACTGGTGCAAAACCAGATTAGTGTCTCGAGTTCCTATGCGTAATAGGATGAAAGGAGGTTTTTTTTCAGAACTTCAATGTCTTTTTGTTCATATCTAGTGAAATGTATTTAGTCTTCCTCTGGAGTAGGGCATGTGGCTTCATTCCCTGGCTCATCTTCCCCCAAATGCCATCCTGCTACTCTGCCCTTGGCAATGAGAGGAATTGCCTCTTTTTCTCTTCTGCAATTGGCCTGGCCTGTTCTACTGAAGGTTTTCTGAAAGACATTTGTGAGGGCTTTATAGGCTGTGGAGTTCTGTCTGTCTGCTGGATCCTTCTGGACCAAGCCTGAGTCAGAGGTGCTCAGGGATCTCTGCCCATGGATGAAGATCCCACCCTTCTGACTGGACTGGCACTGATGCTCCTCACTTTTCACTGCCTCAAACGTCACTCCAGAAATCCCTCCACAGTTAACCTGACCCTCTCATCTCCAGTGCCTTTTCCCCCGAGGCTTTGGCCCTGGGTCACCCCATTCTGAGTTCCTCCTCACTTCTCTCACACCACTCACAGAGCCTGTTTGACTCTTCACTGGGAGCAGATAAGCTCTGTCAGGGAGGACAAAACAGTTCAGGGCAAAGTGGGGATCAGATCCAGCAGGACTGTTGGTCCCTCAAGTGTAGCCTCTCTTAGATGCCTTTTCCCCATCACTTGGTCACAGACCACAGCATGACACAGGGAGGGGAATCATTTGACTTTGTAATGAAAGCAAAGTAATCTGATGTCAGGTCAAGGCAGGAAACTGAGCACCTTTGGGATATAATTCCTCTCATTCTGCTGATGTCGCAGATGCATCAGAAGAGACGTGTAGTGCAGGTGTTAGAAGTTCAGTGAGAAAATTCCCATCCAGTGTGTCCATTTATGTGTGTGTGTGTAGTGAGGTTGTAAGAAATAGAAAAGTTGGGTTAAATGCTGCAGTTATCTTCTTATGATTAGAGGGTGATGTGCTGTGAGAGAGACACTCACCTGGGGCTCAACATACCACCACTTATGAGGTCTCTTGGCAGTTCCAGGCTTGTAGATGTAAGCAGAGTACACTGGAATTTTCCTCTCTCTGTCGTACAGGGTGGCAAAGTGATAGGAATTCTTGTAGCGCTGGCAGATCCAGGCTGGTTTTTTTGGCTGCAGGACATCATTTGGGGGGGTTTCCTTGTAGAAAAACTGAGGACAGCTTTCAAAGGATGTCACCACCTCGCTGTCCCCCAGCCAGAGACAGCTGGCCAACACCTGCAGCAGCAGCAGCCACAGCATTGTGGGAGGATTTCAGGGAAGGGCTCTTGCTCCCCTGGAAGGCAAATGCAGAGGGACACTCAGCTTGGAGACAGCTGGTCATGGCCTGGAGCCTTTTTGTGCAGGGGGACAGAGCTGGGAGAGGCAGGGATCATGAGAGACCAGGAAAGAAGATATTTCTGGCCTCTAGGATATGGAAAAATCATGAAGGCAGTAAGGGTGAAACCTAAAAGAGGGCTTAGGGGCCTGGAGGAGGCAGCAGAGGGAGAACTCAGCCCAAATGTGGAAGGAGCCAAAGCCATAACCAGTGTCCTCAGCTCTCAAAGCAATGTGAGCTTGCAACTGAGGCACAGCCCTGGGACAAGGTCACCTTTTCTCACCTCCCTCCTGCTCTGAGCACCTTCCCACAGCAGACACCTGCAGCTAGGCAGGGACTCTGCTCAGCCCCCTGCAGTGCTGAGCTGGGCTTTAATCTCATGGGGCATTGGGCAGGGAAAGAACAGCACTGCTGCACTTCCTACACATCTCTGGCTCCATCCAGGTTCACACAGACACGCAGCCCTTCCAGTCAGACCCAATATTGAACCTGAACCCCAAATGATCCACTTGGGGTCCTGCTTCTCAGCTGACATTGGGCAATGTCCTGCTGCTCACCTTGCATTTCCACAATATCCAACCCCAGGGTCTGAACTTGCAGACACAGAGAGAGAGAAAATGAAAGGGCCAAGCAGATGGTAGCAGCAAGCATGAGGGATTACACCTCTATCTTATCAGCACAGTGGCTGCTGCAATGCAAGCACTGAGGGGCACCTCTTCCAGACATTCCTTGGGGTTCCTGCTGATGCCCACCCTTAGCTTGGATGACTGATTTTCCTGTACAGTCAAAGGCACAGTTGCAGGAATCTCTTGGACAGCCACCTGTCCTATTTTGACTTTCTCAGTGCTGCTGTGATTCTCAGCAGTCAGTGAGATCATTCCTTTATGAGAAAAGTGCTGAAGAGCTCCCTGGGATTGCTGCAACCAAGTGAGGGGCTTTGTCTCCTTTCAGAGGCAGCACAGGTTGGGGATAACAGGGATGCTTCCATTTGCATTGCCAGACACTCAGTGGAATGATTTCATATCATCAGCATTTGGAATAAGGCAGCCAGGACAGGCAGTTGAAAGGGTTCCTGGGAGAGAAAGCTGCCACAGCCTCTAAAGCACAAAGCCCACCCTTGGCTGGGAAGGGTCTGAGCTGAGGACTGCTGAAGGCTTGACAAGTCACCTTGTACATTTGCTCTTTTATTTATCTCCCTGACCCTCATCTCTCCATTTCCATTGGAATCAGGATGTTGAGCTGCACACAGCCCTGCTCTGACCCAACATTTGTGGTCCTTTTTCTCTTTTTCAGCCCTGGATCAGGAAGGTGGTGACCAATGAGCTGGAAACTGAGAACTGGAACCACAAGTTGGGACTTTTTACAGCACTGGGCAGAGCATGCCCATAGCTGCCAAATGAAGCAGAGGAGTGCCTGAAAAGTACTTCTGCATGACCCACTCCATGAGATTAAAATGGACCCAACTAACTCAATATCTAACTTAATAGATATATAGAAAACACCTACCTTGAGGAAGAGCAGCACAGGATTCTGCTCACAGCTCCAAAGTAGCCGAGGACTCTCAAATGTCTCTGCTGCAGTCTCAGACTGTCTGGGTTTATATGCTCTCCAGAAAGAGTTGATAGATTTCCCAAGCAGTGTTTCCGACTGCACCTTTGTTTGTCCAGAGGTTTATTGCAAGGTCTTGAGTGGTGTTTTGGTAGTCCATAATTTCTTGCTTCCTTCTTATTCAACAGTTTGTTGTTAATTTTCAGGTGAGCTGGCTTGACTTTCTTTCCCAAATCCTTCCTTTTGTCCTTGCCATCCTGACTGACAGAAAATACTCAAGTGCTGCAAAATTCAGTGCCTGCATAAGCTCTGATTGCTCCTTGGAGCTCAGCAACTCCAGCCTAGGCTTTGTCTGTATAATTTTACTCCAAAGCTGAGGAAGGACTTTGAATATTGGAGACAATGGGGAGGAAGGAGCAAGAGCTTACCTTGAAGCAGAGTCTCAGAAATGAGAGCTGAACCATTCCTTCTGTCTTCTCCCTGGAGAAAGGACTGGTGGAATCCTCAGGACTGTGACTGCAATATATACCCAGACAAAAATTTGCCTCGTCTTAAAAACAGGGAATTGCATAGAAAAGAGAAGTCTTCTATTTTTGTTCAGGGGCTTTATTCACACCCATCCTGAAATATGTTGACCGTTGTTTATTTCCACAGAATATCTCAAATTTGCTGACTTGCAGCATGGTATGTCAGGATCAGTTAAATATATATCCAGTCATAAATTTGCCCTTTGTTATAAACAGGGAATTACATAGGAAAGAGAAGTTTTCTTTTTTTTTTTTTATTTAGAGGAGTTTGTTCCTACACAACCTGAAATGGGCTGACAGTTGTTTTTCATTATTTCCTCAGAATTTCTCCCAAATTTGCTGACCAAAAGCTTGATATGTCAGCATCAGTTAACAGGGTCTGGTGACTTCCTTGATCATTTCATCAATCCCACCAGCTGCAGCTGCTGCTGCTTCAGCACCTGCACATGTTTCTCTTCCCAACAGAACAGCTCTGGTGACATTAGATGGACTGGCCTGTCTCTGAGGACACTCACATATTCACAGGCTGCTCTTCTGCAGCCTCACATGACATCCTTCCTATGGCCAGGCTGCAAATGCTCTCTTGCCTGATTGCCATGGCTTTGGAACAGCTTCATCCCAGCAGGCTGGGAAGGAGAAGGCTCTGGGGATACCTCAGAGCTCCTGCCAGTACCTGAGGAGTCTGCAGGACAGCTGGAGAGAGAGACTGTGGACAAGGGCATGGAGTTGATAGGTGTGCTGGGTTCAGAGTTAATTTTCCTGACAGTGGCAGGTATGGGGCTTTGTTTGGACTTGTGCTGAACACAGAGTTGATAACACAGACATGTTTTTGGTTTTGCTGAGCAGAGCTTACACAGAGCCAAGGCCTTCTCAGCTTTTTGTACTGCCAGGCTGGCAAGGAGGCTGGGGGTACTTGGGAGGTTGGGAGGAGACAAAACCAGGACAGGTGACCCCAACTGACCAGAGAGATATTCCAGAGCATGTGAATTCGTGCTGAGTATATAAAGTGAAGGGAGGAAGGTGGAGGGAAGGGACATTTGGAGTGGTGGGTTTTATCTTCCCATGTAACTGTTAGGTGGGATGGGGCCCTGCTGTCCTGGAGGTGGCTGAACACCTTTCTATCCATGGGAAATGGTGAAAGAATTCCTTGTTGTGCTTTGCTTGTGTGCACAGCTTTTGCTTTCCCTGATAAAGCAAATAAAAGTATGTCCCACGATCACACAATCACCGAATTGTGTGGGTTTGGAAGAACCTGTCAAGATCTTCTAGTCCAGGCTCCAGGCTCATGCAGAATCAGCTAGAGCAGGTTGTCCAGAATGTTCTCTGCTGCATCTTCAGGTGTGTGGCACACTTAAAGTGGTTGGTCAGCAGCATTCCTGAACGCCTCCTTGCCTGGCTCCCAACAGAAGGGGCATTTTGCCCAGGTACAGCAAGTGAGAACCTCAGTGCAGGGAGTGTAACAGGAACTCACCCAGCACAACTGATAAGTAGTTCCTCAGAAATCTGAGGTGCCAGCTTACAATGTGACCTTATTAAAAGTTTGCGAACAGGAAGGTTTGCCTCCTTGATGGACCAAAGAAGAATTTTTCAGCTGCTCTCTCAAGCAGAGGCCAGAAGATGCCACTGTCTTGATTCTCCTGTTTCCTTCTCTTTTGGGACAGCACATGGCAACATGTTCAGTCCATGGAATGTGAACCCTTGGTGTTATTGGAAAAGGACTAAGCAAGCTGCATGGTCCAAGCCACTTTGCAGTGTGGTGGCCTTAGGTCGCAATGTCTCCTGATGGCTCCCAGCAAAAATAATATTTCCTTGGTTTCTAAAATGACTGTGACACACTGGAACCCAGAGCTCTCGTCAAAGATGGACAGACACAGAGCAAACTGCAAAGTTACCCTCCCTTGTCAGTGCAGCTGCATCTTCCCAGGGAACAGAGGTGCTTCCCACCCCACCGTGGGCATGGACCAGCTCTGGGCTCAGCAAAGGGCTGCATCCCTCTTCCCCACTCACACCAGGCCCAGCAGAAAACAGGGGCAATGCCAGATGAAAGGTGCGTGGCAGCATGCTTGTGGGGCTGGGGCAGCCCTGTGCTCAGCTCCAAGCTGGGCTGCTGTGAGAAGCACAGAATCATTTCTGTTGGAAAAGGCCTCTGAGGTCATGGAGCCCAACCTTTGACCAAACACCACCTGGTCTGCTGGACGATGCCACTGAATGCCACATCCAGGGCACTGGTATTCCACCACATCCTCAGGCAGTCCATGTTGAATCACCCTTTCTGTGAAGAAATTCCTCCTGATGTCCCAGCAGAATCTCCCCTGGTGCAGGTTGAGGCCTCGTCCTCTCATTGTCTCGCTGCTTGCCTAGGAGAGAATGCTGGCCCCCAGCTGGCTACACCTTCTTTTCAGGGAGCTGTGGAGAGAAATAATCTCTCAGAGCCCGTTCTTCTGGGCTAAAGAACCCCAGCTAATGGCGCTCCAAGAGATGGGACTGATTGCTCAGATGCAAAAATTTGGTTTATTGATCCCAAAGCTTCAGTGTATATACCTTTCCAGTATCTATACATTTCAGCTGTTACTAACAAATAGCTGCTCCCTTAAGCAATAATAACTGTAGCAACCCTATCTAATGTTACTTAATAACAGTGCTTAACTACAGGCAAGCAGAGACCCCTACAAGCATGTACAGGCTTACATAAGCTAAGCATAATCAGCATATCACTCCCTTCTGCTTCCCTCCTCAGGGTACGGTCTGCCACGGCCGCAGTGCCTGCCAAGGCTTACGGCCTACCAATGCTAACGTGTCCATGTCTGGGATGTGCTGGGCAGAACTCTCATTCCTGCTCTCCTGCTGCATCTCTACACTCAGCTGTCCCAGCTGCTCCTCACAGGCCTTCCCCTCCGCGCCCTTCCCCAGCTTCATGGCCTTGCTCTGCTCTGGCTGCAGAGGTGGCCTCGGCCCATGGATCCAGCCTGTCCAGATCCCTCTGCAGAGCCTTCCTGCCCTCCAGCAGGCTGAGTCTCCCACCAAGCCTGGCATCATCTCTGATCTTTCTGAGGCTTCCCTGGATCCCCTCACCAGATCAGCAGTACAGATATTGAACAGAACTAGGCCCAACACTGGTCCCTGGGGCACACCGCCTGTGGCCGGACACCAGCTGGATGTGGCACCGTTCAGCAGCACTCTCTGGGCCTGGACATCCAGACAGTTCCTGTCCCAGCCAAGAGAGCAGCTCTGCAAGCCGTCGGCTGACGGCTTTTCCAGGAGAATGCCGTGGGAGACTGTGCCAAAGGCTTTGTGTGAATCCAGGCAGACACTTGCACAGCCTCCCCCTCATCCACTGGGCTGGGCGTCTGTCATCAGTGAGATCAGGTTCTCTAGGAAGGAGCTGCCTTTCCTAAAGCCCTGCTGGCTGGGACTGATGCCTTGGTTATCCTGTGTGTGCCGTGCAATCACACTCAGGACAATCTGCTCCAGAACCCTTCTGGGAAGCAAGGTCAGGTGGACATTCCTGTAGCTGCCCAGATTCTCCTTGCAGCCCTTCTTGTGGATGGGTGTCCCAATGGCCAAACTCCAGGCATCTGGGACCTCCCCAGACACCCAGCACTGGTCAGAAGTGATGGAAGGTAACAGAATTTCTTAGAGAACATGGACATGAGGTATTGTGGAATGCAATTTGAACTTTCCTATCTGGGCCTCAAGCTTGGGCCTGTGTAGAAGTAGATAAGCCTGTGGCGCAGTTAAAATTTAGATTAAGGTGTGTGTATGCATTAGATAAGAGAGTTATAGTGGAACTATGGTGGCTACCTTAAACTGAGGTTGTTTGCATTCGTTTTCATGCTGAATACCAATTAGAAAACACCGGCAACTGTAAATTATTTGAAACTGTCTATAACCGGCCATTTTGGGAATAAAGGGGAGGACGTATGATTTCACCATATTGGTTGTGTTCTGTGTTGCTCTGTCCAGCTTCCAAATAATTAACAGAGGCCCTGGTTTCAATGGAAAGCAACACTGCTCATGGATGTAATAAGGCAGAATCCAAGCTGATCCTCTTCTCTCTTGTGCTGCCCATGTGTTTCACAAGCTTGCTGTGGATGGCAGGGCACTTCTGATTACTGCCAGAGGTAAAGGTCCTGGGAAGAGGCTGGGAAGCTGATAGAAGTGGCACTGATATGTTTAGTGTGTTGGTTTTGCACAGCTTTGGTTTTGATAGCGGGGGGCCACAGTAGTTTCTGTGGAAGCTGCTAGAAGCTTCCACCATGTCTGGCAGATGCTGTCCCTGATGGCTCTGAAGATGGACATGCTGCGGACCAAGGCTGGGCCAATTAGAGGTGTTGATAATGCCTCTCTGAAAACATTTAAAGAGCAAATCAAAACAAAGTGGGTTGTACAATTTTATTTCCAGCCAGAGAAGAATTTAGAACATGTGAGGGAAACAACATGGAGACACTAAGGGCAGTGGAGAAGGAAGAGGAGGAGTTGCTCGCAGTGCCAAAGGTGACATTCCTCTGCAGGCCATGGTGAGACCATGGTGAAGTAGCTGTTCCCCTGCAGCCCATCGGGATCCATGCAAGGAAGACGAGATCCACCCACAGCCTGTGGGGAAGGTGCCCACACCAGAGCAGGTAGACGCCTGCAGGAGGCTGTGAACCAGTGGTAGAATGGGAGGAGAGAGGGATCCCTTGCTCCCAGGCTGGAGCAGCCTCTCCTTGGAGGACTGCACCCTATGGAAGAATGCCCCAGGCCACAGCAGATTTGGAAGGACTGTGTGGCTGTGGGAGGGACTCGTGTTGCAGCAGTTTTGGTTGTCCTGCTGCTCTAGAGAGTGGAGCCACACTGGAGAGGTTCAAGGAGAACTGTCTCCCATGGGAGGGACCCCACAGTCTAGCAGGGGAGGGACCCCACAGTCTAGCAGGGGAGGGACTCCTGTCCCTGAGCATGGGAAGAATACCTTGGGTGATGAACAAAACCACACACTCTGTCTCCCTGTGGTGTTGGTGGGAAGCAGGGAAGGGTTGAGAGAAGAAAAGATGTTTCTAAAGGCTATTTTACTTCTCATTATCCTCCTCTGATTTTGTCAGTAATGAACTCCTTTTCTGTCTCTAAGTTGAACCTGTTTTACTCTGCGAGTGTTTCCTCCCAGTCCTTATCTCAAATCATGAACCCTTCATAATTTCTTTTCTCTCTCCTCTGTCCAGCTGTGGCAGGGGAGGGTGAGTGGGAAGTTTTTGTGGGTCTTGGGTATTTGGCCAGTATCAAGCCATGACACTTGGTGAAGCAGTCAGCAGTTCCAGAGCCTGGGATGTGGGAGCAGTGGGGCATGGGATGAGTAATGGTGAGGATGAGTGTGGTCTCAAGCTGAAGCTGGTGTGCAGAGGTGGGTGAGCGAGTCAGAGGAAGCCCCCTGAGATACAGCAAAGTGTCTGCAGAGGTTCCTCAGCCTGAAATCACATTGATGCTTTCATCCCATCAGGAGCTGTGTCAGCATTTGATGCCAGGAGAAAAAAGTCCATCCAGGAAGAGGACCTGAGATTTCAGGAGCTGTCCAGCAAAGGCAGTGAGAGTGATGTGCTCACTTTGCTCTCCTAAAAAGCAAACTCTTCTCCTAGGTGTCTGTGCAGCCCAGCTGGCACAAGGCAGGGCTCTTGCTGCTGTGGCAGCTGGGGGCAACAGGAGCAGAACTCCATGGTGCTCCCAAGCAGTGCCCCGTGTCTGTGCTGGGAGCTGCTCCCCTGTGCTCAGGTGTGCAGAGCCCTTGGAGCTGCCCCTGGGGAATGGGCCTGGCCTGTGGCTGCTGGCCCAGGTGGGGCTGGGTGTTGCCCAGGATCCTGCAGCACATCAGCCAGCCCCAGTGAGGCTCTGCAGACCTCAGGATAGCTGCAGTGGCCCAGGGTGCATCTCTTGATGCAGCTGAGGCAGGCCTGGAGCTCTGCTGGCTGCAGTCAGATTAGGGACCCCAGCACAGCTGGAGACACCTGCACGGGGCTGCCTCAGTCTGCACCTCCAGCAGAACCTGTGTTTCAGTGCAGCCCCCAAACAGGTTGGTTCTTGCTGAGCAATGAGACCCAGTAGGACAATGAACAACAGCTCCTGAGCTGACAAGTCCAGTCCCAAGCTGGCACCTCTGGACGTGACACAGCTTGCATGAGCTGTTGGCACCCTGGCCCACTTTGTTCATGCCCATTGCCTGGAGAATAACTGGTGTCTAAAGATGACACTTCTGAGGGTGTAATGACATCCTCAGATTGCATCTGGACCCCCAATGTCCTGCAAGAGTGCTCTGGGCACTGTGACATTCCTGGTGGTGGTATATATTTGATTCAGAAGCCGCTTGTGGTTTCTATAAGACATGACCCTGCAATCCAGCACTGCAGCAAATAACTTTTATTGTAAGCTCTTGCAAACTCAATGATGTGGCAAACATTGATCTTTTACAACCATTGAATACATTTGCCCAAATCAGTTTCCCATAAATCTGCAGAAAAGCTTCAGAAGCAGAGCAGAGAAGGAAGGTATCCAAGGAGTGCATCCCAGGAATTCAGCTTTGGCTGCTCAAAGCTTTCTCTAGATCTGATGCCAAAGCCTGCCTGTCGGATACATCCCGTGCTGCTGTCATTTGCAGTTTCAAAAGCAAGCAAACAAAAGCATGTCTCAGCATCACAGAATCACTGAATTGTTGGGTTTTGGAGGGACCTCTCAAGATCTTCTAGTCTGGGCTCCAGGCTGCAGCAGGACCAGCCTAGAGCAGGTTGTCCAGCATCATGTATTTTTGGGGGTTGGGTATCTACAGGCATGGAGATGTCCAGATAAGATCTCTGGGCAATGTGAGGTGCCCTGGTGCCACAGCCTTCCTAAGGAGGTGAAGGACAGGTCAGCTGCACACCCTCAGGGACAGCTGAGGAGGAGAGGACTGGTTCCTGAGAGCTCTCTCCTGAGATGGGCAGCCAAGCAAAGCAGCTGGAGGCTGTGCCCACATCTTGGTGCCTTTGAGCACAGGAGGAGATGCCCTGAGGGACAGAGCTGGAAACACACCAGAGAAGGAAGCAGCACAGACACTGCACAGGACATTGGTCCCCCTCTACTCTGCTCTGCTGAGACCCCACCTGCAGTGCTGCCTCCAGCTCTGGGGCCCACAGCACAAGAAGGATACAAAGCAGTTGGTTTGGAGTGGAATCCAGTGGAGGCCATGAAAGCTCTCCAAGGGCTGGAGCATGTCTGCTCTGGAGAGAGGGTGAGAGAGCAGGGGATGTTCAGGCTGGAGAAGCCTCCTGAGAGTCCAGGACCTAAAGGAACTCTGAGAGGGCTGGAGAGGGTCTCTGGACAAGGCTGAGGAGTGACAGGACAAGAGGGAATGGTTTCACTCTGATGCATGGCAGGGTGAGATGGGATCTTCTAAAGAAGTAAATTACTGTGAGCAGGCTGTGGTATGAGCAAAATTTACCCAGAGATGATTGGACTGTCCCATCCCTGGAAGTATTCAAGGCCAGGCTGGGAAGGGCTTGGAACAACCTGGTGTAGGGGAAGGCATCCCTGCCCATGGCAGGCAGGTCAGAATGAGATGATCTTTAAGACTTTAAGATCCCATCAAAGCCAACCCATTCTGTGATTCTGTGATTCTATGGCATGTGGCAAAAGCCACCAAGCCTTTTCCACCAAGGATGTGAGGCTTATTCCCGAGGACAGGCATTTTTGAACAGAGTAACCTCTGTCGCCCCATAGTGCCCCCTCAACCTGTTCTCCAGCTCTCCCAGGCTGAGGACCTCCAACTGGTTCTGGTAATTATCAGCAATGGCCCCCCAAGCCTTCTTGGGCTGTGTGCCCACCAAGCAGCAGGCAGCTGACCAGATGTGGCTGGGTCTGTTAACCCTCCCTTCAGCGACGGTGGTGTTCCCAGGCACAGCACCCGTGATGACGTAGGTGGTTGTACAGCCCTTGCTCTTTTCAGGCATCGTTCTAAACTCGTAGACGTTCCACTGACCAATGTACAGACTCTTGTCCATAGGCACTACATTGGTGAGGGTGAAGGTCGCCGTCCGGCTATCTGTACTATTGTGATGGCCACTGGGGTTCAAACGGCCACGAGACAAACCAAGCAGGTGACTGTAGTCATCATCAACAGCCTGGCTCTGTTTGATTTGATCAGGGGTGAAATCGTAGTTTTCTATGAGGAACAACTCTGTTTCCATGTCTTTAAGATTATTTTTACTTATCAGCTGAACAGGGAAAAAGAAAGAGGTGTTAGAATGGGCAATGAAGTAAT
This sequence comes from Prinia subflava, assembly GCF_021018805.1. Classification (NCBI taxonomy): domain Eukaryota; kingdom Metazoa; phylum Chordata; class Aves; order Passeriformes; family Cisticolidae; genus Prinia; species Prinia subflava. The sequence continues at coordinate 70,523,961 of NC_086250.1, forward strand.
GGAGAAGATTTCCCTGGAGCAGAAGTCTCTGATGGCCAAGATCCCATTTTGTGTTATCTCAGTGTATGAAAATGTATGATCTGAGAAATCATAGATATCCCACTCCTGCATGAATGCAAGAGCTCTAAAGAGAAAGCAGCTCAGAATGTGACTGCTCTCATTATGACTTGTGACCTTTGGGATCCAGCGTGCAGCCTGTGCTGGGAGCATGGATGGATGCATGAGACAAGGAGCATTTTCCACTCCTGGCACTGAAAGGTGACTTTGGTGAGACACCTCCCCTGCCAAATCTGCTTCCCTTTCCTCCTGTCTCCACAGCCCAAATCGGCCCTGGGCTCTCCCTGGATCCCCTCATGCCACTCTATGATTCTGTGATTCTTTTGTGTTGTTGCTACAAGTGTACTTCACTTCTGGAACACCAGAAGTTGCCTCCTCTGACCCCACACACAGGGAGATGTGTCAGGAAATCAGTCCTGGAGCTGAGGTTTCCCTGGGAGGACTGCAGTTTGTTCAAGGATGAACATTTTTCTTAGGAAGCAAAAAGATGTCATTGTAAATGGAATCTGTTACAGCAGTGCTAAGAATGTTTCTCAGAGCTGATCTGGGCCAGGGACATCTTCTGCAGTATCAATGAAAAGAAGATGCAAATGATCAGCCTCTGAGGGGGGCCTGTAACTTCAAAAAAGTCTTTGTGCAACTAAGTACTCCAAAAAGGCCTCTGGAGAAAGTTAGCAAAATCAAAGATATTTTGGGTGGCCTTGGTCCAAGGTCTAGGAAGAACATGCCAGATTAGACAGGGCTTGGAGCATGCTGGTCTAGGGGCAAGTGGCCTGGCCCATGCAGGGGAGTTGGATTGAGATGGTGTTTAAGGTTCCTTCCAAAACAAACCATTCTGTGATTCTACAAAGGGAGAGAAGTGTCAACCGTCCCTTGTCTGGAGGCTGCACTGGTGCAAGACCAGATTAGTATCTCGAGTTCCTATGCGTAATAGGATGAAATGATTATTTTTTTCCTAACTTCAATGTCTTTTTGTTCATATCTAGTGAAATGTATTTAGTCTTCCTCTGGAGTAGGGCATGTGGCTTCATTCCCTGGCTCATCTTCCCCCAAATGCCATCCTGCTACTCTGCCCTTGGCAATGAGAGGAATTGCCTCTTTTTCTCTTCTGCAATTGGCCTGGCCTGTTCTACTGAAGGTTTTCTGAAAGACATTTGTGAGGGCTCTATAGGCTGTGGACTTCTGTCTGTCTGCTGGATCCTTCTGGACCAAGCCTGAGCCAGAGGTGCTCAGGGGTCACTGCCCATGGATGGAGATCCCACCCTTCTGACTGGACTGGCACTGATGCTCCTCACTTTTCACTGCCTCAATCGTCACTCCAGAAATCCCTCCACAGTTAACCTGTCCGGCTCATCTCCAGTGCCTTTTCCCCCGAGGCTTTGGCCCTGCGTCACGTCACCCCATTCTGAGTTTTTTCTCAATTCTCTCATGCCACTCACAGAGCCTGTTTGGCTCTTCACTGGGAGCAGATAAGCTCTGTCAGGGATTCAGAACAGCTCAGGGCAAAGTAGGGATCAGATCCAGCAGGACTGTTGGTCCCTCAAGTGTAGCCTCTCTTGGATGCCTTTTCCCCATCACTTGGTCACCCACCACACAGGGAGAGGAATCATTTGACTTTGTCATGTGATGCAAAGTGATCTGATTTGCTGTTCCTGTCAGGTCAAGGCAGGAAACTGGGCACCTTTGGGATATAATTCCTCTCATTCTCCTGCTGATGTGTCAGATGCATGAGAGGACCCGTGTGGTGCAGGTGTTAGAAGTTGAATGAGAAAATTCCCATCCAGTGTGTCCATTTGCATATGTGTAGTGGTAGGGAATAGAAGTAGTAATTTAAGTGCTGCAGATCATCTCTGAGTGGTTGGAGGGTGATGTGCTGTGAGAGAGACACTCACCTGGGGCTCAACAAACCAGACTGATTCTGGTCCAATGCCAGATCCTGGCTGGTAGATGTAGGCAGAGTACACTGGAATTCTCCCATCTCTGTCGTACAGGGTTGCAAAGTGATAGGAATTCCTGTAGCGCTGGCAGATCCAGGCTGGTTTCTTTGGCTCCAGGACATTATTTGGGGGGGTTCCCCCATAGAAAAACTGGGGACAGCTTGCAAAGGGCATCACCACCTCGCTGTGCCCCAGCCAGAGGCAGCTGGCCAACACCTGCAGCAGCAGCAGCCACAGCATTGTGGGAGGATTTCAGGGAAGGGCTCTTGCTCCCCTGGAAGGCAAATGCAGAGGGACACTCAGCTTGGAGACAGCTGGTCATGGCCTGGAGCCTTTTTGTGCAGGGGCACAGAGCTGGCAGAGGAGGGGATCATGAGAGACCAGGAAAGGAGACATTTCTATCCTCTAGGATATGGAAAAATCATGAAGGCAGTAAGGGTGAAACCTAAAAGAGGGGTTAGGGACCTGGAGGAGGCAGCAAAGGGAGAACTCAGCCTGAGGAGAAAGGAGCAAAAGCCATAATCAGTGTAATCAGCTCTCAAAGCAATGTGAGCTTGCAACTGAGGCACAGTCCTGGGACAAGGTCACCTTTTCCCACCTCCCTCCTGCTCTGAGCACCTTCCCACAGCAGACACCTGCAGCTGGGCAGGGACTCTGCTCAGCCCCCTGCAGTGCTGAGCTGGGCTTTAATCTCATGGGGCATTGGGCAGGGAAAGAACAGCACTGGTGCACTTCCTACACATTTCTGGCCCTATCCAGGTTCACACAGACACGCAGCCCTTCCAGTCAGACCCAATATTGAACCTGAACCCCAAATGATCCACTTGGGGTCCTGCTTCTCAGCTGACATTGGGCAATGTCCTGCTGCTCACCTTGCATTTCCACAATATCCAACCCCAGGGTCTGAACTTGCAGACACATGGAGAGACAAAATGAAGGGGCCAAGCAGATGGTAGCAGCAAGCATGAGGGATTACACCTCTATCTTATCAGCACAGTGGCTGCTGCAATGCAAGCACTGAGGGGCACCTCTTCATGAGGTTCCTTGAGGTTCCTGCTGATGCCCACCCTTAGCTTTGCTGACTGATTTTCCTGTACAGTCAAAGGCACAGTTGCAGGAATTTCTTGGACAGCCACCTGTCCTATTTTGACTTTCTCAGTGCTGCTGTGATTCTCAGCAGTCAGTGAGATCATTCCTTTATGAGAAAAGTGCTGAAGAGCTCCCTGGGATTGCTGCAACCAAGCGAGGGGCTTTGTCTCCTTTCAGAGGCAGCACAGGTTGGGGATAACAGGGATGCTTCCATTTGCATTGCCAGACACTCAGTGGAATGATTTCATATCATCAGCATTTGGAATAAGGCAGCCAGGACAGGCAGTTGAAAGGGTTCCTGGGAGAGAAAGCTGCCACAGCCTCTAAAGCACAAAGCCCACCCTTGGCTGGGAAGGGTCTGAGCTGAGGACTGCTGAAGGCTTGACAAGTCACCTTGTACAGTTGATCTTTTCTTATGCATCTCCCTGACCCTCATCTCTCCATTTCCATTGGAATCAGGATGTTGAGCTGCACACAGCCCTGCTCTGACCCAACATTTGTGGTCCTTTTTCTCTTTTTCAGCCCTGGATCAGGAAGGTGGTGACCAATGAGCTGGAAACTGAGAACTGGAACCACAAGTTGGGACTTTTTACAGCACTGGGCAGAACATGCCCATAGCTGACCCAAATCAAACAGAGGAGTGTCTGAAAAGTTCTTCTGCATGACGCACTCCATGAGATTAAAATGTATCTAACTAACTTAATATCTAACTTAATAGATATATAGAAAACACCTACCTTGAGGAAGAACAGCACAGGATTCTGCTTGCAGCTCCAAAGTGGCAGAGGACTCTCAAATGTCTCTGCTGCAGTCTCAGACTGTCTGGGTTTATATGCTCTCCAGAAAGAGACAGTTGATGGATTTCCCAAGCAGTGATTCAGACCACACCTTGGTTTGTCCAGATGTTTTTTTGCAAGGTCATGGGTGGAGTTTTGGTAGTCAGTAATTTCTTGCTTCCTTCTTATTCAACAGTTTGATGTTAATTTTCAGATGAGCTGGCCTGGCTTTCTTTCCCAAGTCATTCCTTCTGTCCTTTTTATCCTGACTGACAGAAAATACTCAAGTGCTGCAAAATTTAGTGCATGCATAAGCTCTGATTGCTCCTTGGAGCTCAGCAACTCCAGCCTAGGCTTTGTCTGTATAATTTTACTCCAAAGCTCAGGAAGGACTTAGAGTATTGGAGACAATGGTGAGGAAGGAGCAAGAGCTTACCTTGCAGCAGAGTCTCAGAACTGAGAACTGAACCGTTCCTTCTGTCTTCTCCGTGGAGAAAGGACTGGTTGAATCCTCAGGACTGCCAATGCAATATAGAACTTTATATTTATTAATAGTCATAAATTTGCCCTTTCTCATAAACAGGGAATTGTACATAAAAGAGAAGTTTTCTATTTTTTTTCAGGGGAGTTTGTTCACACCCATTCTGAAATATGATGACAGGTGTTTGTCATAGTTTCCTCATAATTTCTCCCAAATTTGCTGACTTGTAGCATGGTATGTCAGCATCAGTTAACAGGGTCTGGTGACTTCCTTGATCATTTCATCAATTCCACCTGCATATGTTTCTGTTCCCAACAGAACAGCTCTGGTGACATTAGATGGACTGTCCTGTCTCTGAGGACACTCACATATTCACAAGCTGCTCTTCTGCAGCCTCACATTACATCATTCCTATGGCCAGGCTGCAAATGCTCTCTTGCCTGATTGCCATGGCTTTGGAACAGCTTCCTCCCAGCAGGCTGGGAAGGAGAAGGCTCTGGGGATACCTCAGAGCTCCTGCCAGTACCTGAGGAGTCTGCAGGACAGCTGGAGAGAGAGACTGTGGACAAGGGCATGGAGTTGATAGGTGTGCTGGGTTCAGAGTTAATTTTCCTGACAGTGGCAGGTCTGGGGCTGTGTTTGGACTTGTGCTGAACACAGAGTTGATAACACAGACATGTTTTTGGTTTTGCTGAGCAGAGCTTACACAGAGCCAAGGCCTTCTCAGCTTTTTGTACTGCCAGGCTGGCAAGGAGGCTGGGGGTACTTGGGAGGTTGGGAGGAGACAAAACCAGGACAGGTGACCCCAACTGACCAGAGAGATATTCCAGAGCATGTGAATTCGTGCTGAGTATATAAAGTGAAGGGAGGAAGGTGGAGGGAAGGGACATTTGGAGTGGTGGGTTTTATCTTCCCATGTAACTGTTAGGTGGGATGGGGCCCTGCTGTCCTGGAGGTGGCTGAACACCTTTCTATCCATGGGAAATGGTGAAAGAATTCCTTGTTGTGCTTTGCTTGTGTGCACAGCTTTTGCTTTCCCTGATAAAGCAAATAAAAGTATGTCCCACGATCACACAATCACTGAATTGTGTGGTTTTGGAGGACCTGTCAAGATCTTCTAGTCCAGGCTCCAGGCTCCAGCAGGATCAGCTAGAGCAGGTTGTCCAGAATGTTCTCTGCTGCATCTTCAGGTGTGTGGCACACTTAAAGTGGTTGGTCAGCAGCATTCCTGAACGCCTCCTTGCCTGGCTCCCAACAGAAGGGGCATTTTGCCCAGGTACAGCAAGTGAGAACCTCAGTGCAGGGAGTGTAACAGGAACTCACCCAGCACAACTGATAAGTAGTTCCTCAGAAATCTGAGGTGCCAGCTTACAATGTGACCTTATTAAAAGTTTGCGAACAGGAAGGTTTGCCTCCTTGATGGACCAAAGAAGAATTTTTCAGCTGCTCTCTCAAGCAGAGGCCAGAAGATGCCACTGTCTTGATTCTCCTGTTTCCTTCTCTTTTGGGACAGCACATGGCAACATGTTCAGTCCATGGAATGTGAACCCTTGGTGTTATTGGAAAAGGACTAAGCAAGCTGCATGGTCCAAGCCACTTTGCAGTGTGGTGGCCTTAGGTCGCAATGTCTCCTGATGGCTCCCAGCAAAAATAATATTTCCTTGGTTTCTAAAATGACTGTGACACACTGGAACCCAGAGCTCTCGTCAAAGATGGACAGACACAGAGCAAACTGCAAAGTTACCCTCCCTTGTCAGTGCAGCTGCATCTTCCCAGGGAACAGAGGTGCTTCCCACCCCACCGTGGGCATGGACCTGCTCTGGGCTCAGCAAAGGGCTGCATCCCTCTTCCCCACTCACACCAGGCCCAGCAGAAAACAGAGGAAATGCCAGATGAAAGATGCGTGGCAGCATGCTTGTGGGGCTGGGGCAGCCCTGTGCTCAGCTCCAAGCTGAGCTGCTCTGAGAAGCACAGAATCATTTCTGTTGGAAAAGGCCTCTGAGGTCATGGAGCCCAACCTTTGACCAAACACCACCATGGCACTGAGTGCCACATCCAGGGCACTGATAATCCACCACATCCTCAGGCAGTCCATGTTGAATCACCCTTTCTGTGAAGAAATTCCTCCTGATATCCCGGCAGAATCTCTCCTGGTGCAGGTGGAGGCCTCGTCCTCTCATTGTCTCGCTGCTTGCCTAGGAGAGAATGCTGGCCCCCAGCTGGCTACACCTCCTTTTCAGGGAGCTGTGGAGAGAAATAATCTCTCAGAGCCCGTTCTTCTGGGCTAAAGAACCCCAGCTAATGGCGCTCCAAGAGATGGGACTGATTGCTCAGATGCAAAAATTTGGTTTATTGATCCCAAAGCTTCAGTGTATATACCTTTCCAGTATCTATACATTTCAGCTGTTACTAATAAATAGGTGCTCCCTTAAGCAATAATAACTGTAGCAACCCTATCTAATGTTTCTTAATAACAGTGCTTAACTACAGGCAAGCAGAGACCCCTACAAGCATGTACAGGCTTACATAAGCTAAGCATAATCAGCATATCACTCCCTTCTGCTTCCCTCCTCAGGGTACGGTCTGCCACGGCCGCAGTGCCTGCCAAGGCTTACGGCCTACCAATGCTAACGTGTCCATGTCTGGGATGAGCTGGGCAGAACTCTCATTCCTGCTCTCCTGCTGCATCTCTACACTCAGCTGTCCCAGCTGCTCCTCACAGGCCTTCCCCTCCGTGCCCTTCCCCAGCTTCATGGCCTTGCTCTGCTCTGGCTGCAGAGGTGGCCTCGGCCCATGGATCCAGCCTGTCCAGATCCCTCTGCAGAGCCTTCCTGCCCTCCAGCAGGCTGAGTCTCCCACCAAGCCTGGCATCATCTCTGATCTTTCTGAGGCTTCCCTGGATCCCCTCACCAGATCAGCAGTACAGATATTGAACAGAACTAGGCCCAACACGGGTCCCTGGGGCACACCGCCTGTGGCCGGACACCAGCTGGATGTGGCACCGTTCAGCAGCACTCTCTGGGCCTGGACATCCAGACAGTTCCTGTCCCAGCCAAGAGAGCAGCTCTGCAAGCCGTGGGCTGACGGCTTTTCCAGGAGAATGCCGTGGGAGACTGTGCCAAAGGCTTTGTGTGAGTCCAGGTAGACACTTGCACAGCCTCCCCCTCATCCACTGGGCTGGGCGTCTGTCATCAGTGAGATCAGGTTCTCTAGGCAGGAGCTGCCTGTCCTAAAGCCCTGCTGGCTGGAACTGATGCCTTGGTTATCCTGTGTGTGCTGTGCAATCACACTCAGGACAATCTGCTCCAGAACTCTTCTGGGAAGCAAGGTCAGGTGGACATTCCTGTAGCTGCCCAGATTCTCCTTGCAGCCCTTCTTGTGGATGGGTGTCACAATGGCCAAACTCCAGGCATCTGGGACCTCCCCAGACACCCAGCACTGGTCAGAAGTGATGGAAGGTAACAGAATTTCTTAGAGAACATGGACATGAGGTATTGTGGAATGCGATTTGAACTTTCCTATCTGGGCCTCAAGCTTGGGCCTGTGTAGAAGTAGATAAGCCTGTGGTGCAGGTAAAATTTAGATTAGGGTGTGTGTATGCATTAGATAAGAGAGTTATAGTGGAACTATGGTGGCTACCTTAAACTGAGATTGTTTGCATTCCTTTTCACGCTGAATACCAATTAGAAAACACCTGCAACTGTAAATTATTTGAAACTGTCTATAACCGGCCATTTTGGGAATAAAGGGGAGGACGTATGATTTCACCATATTGATTGTGTTCTGTGTTGCTCTGTCCAGCTTCCAAATAATTAACAGAGGCCCTGGTTTCAATGGAAAGCAACACTGCTCATGGATGTAATAAGGCAGAATCCAAGCTGATCCTTTTCTCTCTTGGGCTGCCCATGTGTTTCACAAGCTTGCTGTGGATGGCAGGGCACTTCTGATTACTGCCAGAGGTAAAGGTCCTGGGAAGTTGATAGAGGTGGCGCTGATGGACTTGCTGTTTTGGTTTTGCACCACCTGGTTTTTGGTAGCAGGGGGCCCACAGAGATGGCCTCTGTGAGAAGCTGCTAGAAGCTTCCACCATGTCCGGCAGATGCAGTCCCTGATGGCTCTGAAGAAGGACATGCTGCTGAACCACAGCTGGGCCAATTAAAGATGTTGATAATGCCTCTCTGATAACATATTTAAGAAGAAGAAAATGAAAACAAAGTGGGGCGTGCAGTTTTCATTCCAGCCAAAGAAGAGGAGGAGGTGAGAACATGTGAGGGAAACAACATGGAGACATCAAGGTCTCCATGGGGAAGGAGGTGCTCCTGGTGCCAGACCCAAGATTCCTCTGCAGACCATGGTGATGACCATGGTGAAGCAGCTGTGCCTCTGCAGCCTGTGGGGATCTACTGGAGATGCAGCGATCCACCCACAGCCCGTGGTGGAAGAGCCCACACCGGAGCAGGTGGATGCCTGGAGGAGGCCGTGATCTAGTGGGAGACCCAGTGGAGAGATGGATCTCCTGCTCCCAGGCTGGAGCAGCCTCTCCTTGGAGGACTGCACCCTATGGAAGAATGCCACATGCCACAGCAGATTTGGGAGGACTGTGTGGCTGTGGGAGGGACTCGTGTTGCAGCAGTTTTGGTTGGCCTGCTACTCTAGAGAGAGTGGAGCCACACTGCAGAGGTTCAAGGAGAACTGTCTCCCATGGGAGGGACCCCACAGTGCAGCAGGGGAGGGACTCCTGTCCCTGAGCATGGGAAGAAAACCTTGCGTGATGAACAAACAAAACCCCTACAGTCTGTCTCCCTGTGGTGTTGGTGGGAAGCAGGGAAGGGTTGAGAGAAGAAAAGGTGTCTCTACGGGTTATTTTACTTCTCATTATCCTCCTCTGATTTTGTCAGTAATGAACTCCTTTTCTATCTCTAAGTTGAACCTGTTTTACTCTGGAGTGTTTCCTCCCAGTCCTTATCTCAACTCATGAACCCTTAATGAATTTTTTTCTCTCTCCTCTGTCCAGCTGTGGCAGGGGAGGGTGAGTGGGCAGCTTTTGAGGGTGCCTGGCATTTGGCCAGTGTCAAACCATGACACTTGGTCGAGCATGCAGCGGTTCCAGAACCTGGCAAGTGGGGGCAGTGGGGCATGGGATGAGCAATGGTGAGGATGAGTGTGGTCTCAAGCTGAAGCTGGTGTGCAGAGGTGGGTGAGCGAGTCAGAGGGAGCCCCCCGAGGTACAGCAAAGGTGTCTGCAGACGTTCCTCAGCCTGAAATCGCACTGATGCTTTCATCCCATCAGGAGCTGTGTCAGCAATTGATGCCAGGAGAAAAAAATCCATCCAGGAAGAGGACCTGAGATTTCAGGAGCTGTCCAGCAAAGGCAGTGAGAGTGATGTGCTCACTTTGCTCTCCTAAAAAGCAAACTCTTCTCCTAGGTGTCTGTGCAGCCCAGCTGGCACAAGGCAGGGCTCTTGCTGCTCTGGTAGCTGGGGGCAACAGGAGCAGAACTCCATGGTGCTCCCAGGCAGTGCCCCGTGTCTGTGCTGGGATCTGCTCCCCTGTGCTCAGGTGTGCAGAGCCCTTGGAGCTGCCCCTGGGGAATGGGCCTGGCCTGTGGCTGCTGGCCCAGGTGGGGCTGGGTGTTGCCCAGGATCCTGCAGCACATCAGCCAGCCCCAGTGAGGCTCTGCAGACCTCAGGGCAGCTGCAGTGGCCCAGGGTGCATCTCTTGATGCAGCTGAGGCAGGCCTGGAGCTCTGCTGGCTGCAGTCAGAGCAGGGACCCCAGCACAGCTGGAGACACCTGCATGGGGCTGCCTCAGTCTGCACCTCCAGCAGAACCTGTGTTTCAGTGCAGCCCCCAAACAGGTTGGTTCTTGCTGAGCAATGAGACCCAGTAGGACGATGAACAACAGCTCCTGAGCTGACAAGTCCAGTCCCAAGGTGGCACCTCTGAGAATCAGCCTGCATGAGCTGTTGGCACCCTGGCCCACTTTGTTCATGCCCATTGCCTGGAGAATAACTGGTGTCTGAAGATGACACTTCTGAGGGTGTAATAACATCCTCAGATTGCATCTGGACCCCCAATGTCCTGCAAGGGTGCTCTGGGCACTGTGACATTCCTGGTGGTGGTAGATATTTGATTCAGAAGCCACTTGTGGTTTCTATAAGACGTGATCCTGCAATCCAGCACTGCAGCAAATAACTTTTATTGTAAGCTCTGGCAAACTCAATGATGTGGCACACATTGATCTTTTACAACCATTGAATACATTTGCCCAAATCAGTTTCCCATAAATCTGCAGAAAAGCTTCAGAAGCAGAGCAGAGAAGGAAGGTATCCAAGGAGTGCATCACAGGAATTCAGCTTTGGCTGCTCAAAGCTTTCTCTAGATCTGATGCCAAAGCCTGCCTGTCGGATACATCCCGTGCTGCTGTCATTTGCAGTTTCAAAAGCAAGCAAACAAAAGCATGTCTCAGCATCACAGAATCACTGAATTGTTGGGTTTTGGAGGGACCTCTCAAGATCTTCTAGTCTGGGCTCCAGGCTGCAGCAGGACCAGCCTAGAGCAGGTTGTCCAGCATCATGTATTGTTGGGGGTTGGGTATCTGCAGACATGGAGATGTCCAGACAAGATCTCTGGGCAATGTGAGGTGCCCTGGTCCCACAGCCTTCCTAAGGAGGTGAAGGACAGGTCAGCTGCACACCCTCAGGGACAGCTGAAGAGGAGAGGACTGGTTCCTGAGAGCTCTCTCCTGAGATGGGCAGCCAAGCAAAGCAGCTGGAGGCTGTGCCCACATCTTGGTGCCTTTGAGCACAGGAGGAGGTGCCCTGAGGGACAGAGCTGGAAACACACCAGAGAAGGAAGCAGCACAGACACTGCACAGGACATTGGTCCCCCTCTACTCTGCTCTGCTGAGACCCCACCTGCAGTGCTGCCTCCAGCTCTGGGGCCCACAGCACAAGAAGGATACAAAGCAGTTGGTTTGGAGTGGAATCCAGTGGAGGCCATGAAAGCTCTCCAAGGGCTGGAGCATGTCTGCTCTGGAGAGAGGGTGAGAGAGCAGGGGATGTTCAGGCTGGAGAAGCCTCCTGAGAGTCCAGGACCTAAAGGAACTCTGAGAGGGCTGGAGAGGGTCTCTGGACAAGGCTGAGGAGTGACAGGACAAGAGGGAATGGTTTCACTCTGATGCATGGCAGGGTGAGATGGGATCTTCTAAAGAAGTAAATTACTGTGAGCAGGCTGTGGTATGAGCAAAATTTACCCAGAGATGATTGGACTGTCCCATCCCTGGAAGTATTCAAGGCCAGGCTGGGAAGGGCTTGGAACAACCTGGTGTAGGGGAAGGCATCCCTGCCCATGGCAGGCAGGTCAGAATGAGATGATCTTTAAGACTTTAAGATCCCATCAAAGCCAACCCATTCTGTGATTCTGTGATTCTATGGCATGTGGCAAAAGCCACCAAGCCTTTTCCACCAAGGATGTGAGGCTTATTCCCGAGGACAGGCATTTTTGAACAGAGTAACCTCTGTCGCCCCATAGTGCCCCCTCAACCTGTTCTCCAGCTCTCCCAGGCTGAGGACCTCCAACTGGTTCTGGTAATTATCAGCAATGGCCCCCCAAGCCTTCTTGGGCTGTGTGCCCACCAAGCAGCAGGCAGCTGACCAGATGTGGCTGGGTCTGTTAACCCTCCCTTCAGCGACGGTGGTGTTCCCAGGCACAGCACCCGTGATGACGTAGGTGGTTGTACAGCCCTTGCTCTTTTCAGGCATCGTTCTAAACTCGTAGACGTTCCACTGACCAATGTACAGACTCTTGTCCATAGGCACTACATTGGTGAGGGTGAAGGTCGCCGTCCGGCTATCTGTACTATTGTGATGGCCACTGGGGTTCAAACGGCCACGAGACAAACCAAGCAGGTGACTGTAGTCATCATCAACAGCCTGGCTCTGTTTGATTTGATCAGGGGTGAAATCGTAGTTTTCTATGAGGAACAACTCTGTTTCCATGTCTTTAAGATTATTTTTACTTATCAGCTGAACAGGGAAAAAGAAAGAGGTGTTAGAATGGGCAATGAAGTAATGGAGAAGATTTCCCTGGAGCAGAAGTCTCTGATGGCCAAGATCCCATTTTGTGTTATCTCAGTGTATGAAAATGTATGATCTGAGAAATCATAGATATCCCACTCCTGCATGAATGCAAGAGCTCTAAAGAGAAAGCAGCTCAGAATGTGACTGCTCTCATTATGACTTGTGACCTTTGGGATCCAGCGTGCAGCCTGTGCTGGGAGCATGGATGGATGCATGAGCCAAGGAGCATTTTCCACTCCTGGCACTGAAAGGTGACTTTGGTGAGACACCTCCCCTGCCAAATCTGCTTCCCTTTCCTCCTGTCTCCACAGCCCAAATCGGCCCTGGGCTCTCCCTGGATCCCCTCATGCCACTCTATGATTCTGTGATTCTTTTGTGTTGTTGCTACAAGTGTACTTCACTTCTGGAACACCAGAAGTTGCCTCCTCTAACCCCACACACAGGGAGATGTGTCAGGAAATCAGTCCTGGAGCTGAGGTTTCCCTGGGAGGACTGCAGTTTGTTCAAGGATGAACATTTGTTCTTAGGAAGCAAAAAGATGTCATTGTAAATGGAATCTGTTACAGCAGTGCTAAGAATGTTTCTCAGAGCTGATCTGGGCCAGGGAGCATCTTCTGCAGTATCAATGAAAAGAAGATGCAAATGATCAGCCTCTGAGGGGGGCCTGTAACTTCAAAAAAGTCTTTGTGCAACTAAGTACTCCAAAAAGGCCTCTGGAGAAAGTTAGCAAAATCAAAGATATTTTGGGTGGCCTTGGTCCAAGGTCTAGGAAGAACATGCCAGATTAGACAGGGCTTGGAGCATGCTGGTCTAGGGGCAAGTGGCCTGGCCCATGCAGGGGAGTTGGATTGAGATGGTGTTTAAGGTTCCTTCCAAAACAAACCATTCTGTGATTCTACAAAGGGAGAGAAGTGTCAACCGTCCCTTGTCTGGAGGCTGCACTGGTGCAAGACCAGATTAGTATCTCGAGTTCCTATGCGTAATAGGATGAAATGATTATTTTTTTCCTAACTTCAATGTCTTTTTGTTCATATCTAGTGAAATGTATTTAGTCTTCCTCTGGAGTAGGGCATGTGGCTTCATTCCCTGGCTCATCTTCCCCCAAATGCCATCCTGCTACTCTGCCCTTGGCAATGAGAGGAATTGCCTCTTTTTCTCTTCTGCAATTGGCCTGGCCTGTTCTACTGAAGGTTTTCTGAAAGACATTTGTGAGGGCTCTATAGGCTGTGGACTTCTGTCTGTCTGCTGGATCCTTCTGGACCAAGCCTGAGCCAGAGGTGCTCAGGGGTCACTGCCCATGGATGGAGATCCCACCCTTCTGACTGGACTGGCACTGATGCTCCTCACTTTTCACTGCCTCAATCGTCACTCCAGAAATCCCTCCACAGTTAACCTGTCCGGCTCATCTCCAGTGCCTTTTCCCCCGAGGCTTTGGCCCTGCGTCACGTCACCCCATTCTGAGTTTTTTCTCAATTCTCTCATGCCACTCACAGAGCCTGTTTGGCTCTTCACTGGGAGCAGATAAGCTCTGTCAGGGATTCAGAACAGCTCAGGGCAAAGTAGGGATCAGATCCAGCAGGACTGTTGGTCCCTCAAGTGTAGCCTCTCTTGGATGCCTTTTCCCCATCACTTGGTCACCCACCACACAGGGAGAGGAATCATTTGACTTTGTCATGTGATGCAAAGTGATCTGATTTGCTGTTCCTGTCAGGTCAAGGCAGGAAACTGGGCACCTTTGGGATATAATTCCTCTCATTCTCCTGCTGATGTGTCAGATGCATGAGAGGACCCGTGTGGTGCAGGTGTTAGAAGTTGAATGAGAAAATTCCCATCCAGTGTGTCCATTTCCATATGTGTAGTGGTAGGGAATAGAAGTAGTAATTTAAGTGCTGCAGATCATCTCTGAGTGGTTGGAGGGTGATGTGCTGTGAGAGAGACACTCACCTGGGGCTCAACAAACCAGACTGATTCTGGTCCAATGCCAGATCCTGGCTGGTAGATGTAGGCAGAGTACACTGGAATTCTCCCATCTCTGTCGTACAGGGTTGCAAAGTGATAGGAATTCCTGTAGCGCTGGCAGATCCAGGCTGGTTTCTTTGGCTCCAGGACATTATTTGGGGGGGTTCCCCCATAGAAAAACTGGGGACAGCTTGCAAAGGGCATCACCACCTCGCTGTGCCCCAGCCAGAGGCAGCTGGCCAACACCTGCAGCAGCAGCAGCCACAGCATTGTGGGAGGATTTCAGGGAAGGGCTCTTGCTCCCCTGGAAGGCAAATGCAGAGGGACACTCAGCTTGGAGACAGCTGGTCATGGCCTGGAGCCTTTTTGTGCAGGGGCACAGAGCTGGCAGAGGAGGGGATCATGAGAGACCAGGAAAGGAGACATTTCTATCCTCTAGGATATGGAAAAATCATGAAGGCAGTAAGGGTGAAACCTAAAAGAGGGGTTAGGGACCTGGAGGAGGCAGCAAAGGGAGAACTCAGCCTGAGGAGAAAGGAGCAAAAGCCATAATCAGTGTAATCAGCTCTCAAAGCAATGTGAGCTTGCAACTGAGGCACAGTCCTGGGACAAGGTCACCTTTTCCCACCTCCCTCCTGCTCTGAGCACCTTCCCACAGCAGACACCTGCAGCTGGGCAGGGACTCTGCTCAGCCCCCTGCAGTGCTGAGCTGGGCTTTAATCTCATGGGGCATTGGGCAGGGAAAGAACAGCACTGGTGCACTTCCTACACATTTCTGGCCCTATCCAGGTTCACACAGACACGCAGCCCTTCCAGTCAGACCCAATATTGAACCTGAACCCCAAATGATCCACTTGGGGTCCTGCTTCTCAGCTGACATTGGGCAATGTCCTGCTGCTCACCTTGCATTTCCACAATATCCAACCCCAGGGTCTGAACTTGCAGACACATGGAGAGACAAAATGAAGGGGCCAAGCAGATGGTAGCAGCAAGCATGAGGGATTACACCTCTATCTTATCAGCACAGTGGCTGCTGCAATGCAAGCACTGAGGGGCACCTCTTCATGAGGTTCCTTGAGGTTCCTGCTGATGCCCACCCTTAGCTTTGCTGACTGATTTTCCTGTACAGTCAAAGGCACAGTTGCAGGAATTTCTTGGACAGCCACCTGTCCTATTTTGACTTTCTCAGTGCTGCTGTGATTCTCAGCAGTCAGTGAGATCATTCCTTTATGAGAAAAGTGCTGAAGAGCTCCCTGGGATTGCTGCAACCAAGCGAGGGGCTTTGTCTCCTTTCAGAGGCAGCACAGGTTGGGGATAACAGGGATGCTTCCATTTGCATTGCCAGACACTCAGTGGAATGATTTCATATCATCAGCATTTGGAATAAGGCAGCCAGGACAGGCAGTTGAAAGGGTTCCTGGGAGAGAAAGCTGCCACAGCCTCTAAAGCACAAAGCCCACCCTTGGCTGGGAAGGGTCTGAGCTGAGGACTGCTGAAGGCTTGACAAGTCACCTTGTACAGTTGATCTTTTCTTATGCATCTCCCTGACCCTCATCTCTCCATTTCCATTGGAATCAGGATGTTGAGCTGCACACAGCCCTGCTCTGACCCAACATTTGTGGTCCTTTTTCTCTTTTTCAGCCCTGGATCAGGAAGGTGGTGACCAATGAGCTGGAAACTGAGAACTGGAACCACAAGTTGGGACTTTTTACAGCACTGGGCAGAACATGCCCATAGCTGACCCAAATCAAACAGAGGAGTGTCTGAAAAGTTCTTCTGCATGACGCACTCCATGAGATTAAAATGTATCTAACTAACTTAATATCTAACTTAATAGATATATAGAAAACACCTACCTTGAGGAAGAACAGCACAGGATTCTGCTTGCAGCTCCAAAGTGGCAGAGGACTCTCAAATGTCTCTGCTGCAGTCTCAGACTGTCTGGGTTTATATGCTCTCCAGAAAGAGACAGTTGATGGATTTCCCAAGCAGTGATTCAGACCACACCTTGGTTTGTCCAGATGTTTTTTTGCAAGGTCATGGGTGGAGTTTTGGTAGTCAGTAATTTCTTGCTTCCTTCTTATTCAACAGTTTGATGTTAATTTTCAGATGAGCTGGCCTGGCTTTCTTTCCCAAGTCATTCCTTCTGTCCTTTTTATCCTGACTGACAGAAAATACTCAAGTGCTGCAAAATTTAGTGCATGCATAAGCTCTGATTGCTCCTTGGAGCTCAGCAACTCCAGCCTAGGCTTTGTCTGTATAATTTTACTCCAAAGCTCAGGAAGGACTTAGAGTATTGGAGACAATGGTGAGGAAGGAGCAAGAGCTTACCTTGCAGCAGAGTCTCAGAACTGAGAACTGAACCGTTCCTTCTGTCTTCTCCGTGGAGAAAGGACTGGTTGAATCCTCAGGACTGCCAATGCAATATAGAACTTTATATTTATTAATAGTCATAAATTTGCCCTTTCTCATAAACAGGGAATTGTACATAAAAGAGAAGTTTTCTATTTTTTTTCAGGGGAGTTTGTTCACACCCATTCTGAAATATGATGACAGGTGTTTGTCATAGTTTCCTCATAATTTCTCCCAAATTTGCTGACTTGTAGCATGGTATGTCAGCATCAGTTAACAGGGTCTGGTGACTTCCTTGATCATTTCATCAATTCCACCTGCATATGTTTCTGTTCCCAACAGAACAGCTCTGGTGACATTAGATGGACTGTCCTGTCTCTGAGGACACTCACATATTCACAAGCTGCTCTTCTGCAGCCTCACATTACATCATTCCTATGGCCAGGCTGCAAATGCTCTCTTGCCTGATTGCCATGGCTTTGGAACAGCTTCCTCCCAGCAGGCTGGGAAGGAGAAGGCTCTGGGGATACCTCAGAGCTCCTGCCAGTACCTGAGGAGTCTGCAGGACAGCTGGAGAGAGAGACTGTGGACAAGGGCATGGAGTTGATAGGTGTGCTGGGTTCAGAGTTAATTTTCCTGACAGTGGCAGGTCTGGGGCTGTGTTTGGACTTGTGCTGAACACAGAGTTGATAACACAGACATGTTTTTGGTTTTGCTGAGCAGAGCTTACACAGAGCCAAGGCCTTCTCAGCTTTTTGTACTGCCAGGCTGGCAAGGAGGCTGGGGGTACTTGGGAGGTTGGGAGGAGACAAAACCAGGACAGGTGACCCCAACTGACCAGAGAGATATTCCAGAGCATGTGAATTCGTGCTGAGTATATAAAGTGAAGGGAGGAAGGTGGAGGGAAGGGACATTTGGAGTGGTGGGTTTTATCTTCCCATGTAACTGTTAGGTGGGATGGGGCCCTGCTGTCCTGGAGGTGGCTGAACACCTTTCTATCCATGGGAAATGGTGAAAGAATTCCTTGTTGTGCTTTGCTTGTGTGCACAGCTTTTGCTTTCCCTGATAAAGCAAATAAAAGTATGTCCCACGATCACACAATCACTGAATTGTGTGGTTTTGGAGGACCTGTCAAGATCTTCTAGTCCAGGCTCCAGGCTCCAGCAGGATCAGCTAGAGCAGGTTGTCCAGAATGTTCTCTGCTGCATCTTCAGGTGTGTGGCACACTTAAAGTGGTTGGTCAGCAGCATTCCTGAACGCCTCCTTGCCTGGCTCCCAACAGAAGGGGCATTTTGCCCAGGTACAGCAAGTGAGAACCTCAGTGCAGGGAGTGTAACAGGAACTCACCCAGCACAACTGATAAGTAGTTCCTCAGAAATCTGAGGTGCCAGCTTACAATGTGACCTTATTAAAAGTTTGCGAACAGGAAGGTTTGCCTCCTTGATGGACCAAAGAAGAATTTTTCAGCTGCTCTCTCAAGCAGAGGCCAGAAGATGCCACTGTCTTGATTCTCCTGTTTCCTTCTCTTTTGGGACAGCACATGGCAACATGTTCAGTCCATGGAATGTGAACCCTTGGTGTTATTGGAAAAGGACTAAGCAAGCTGCATGGTCCAAGCCACTTTGCAGTGTGGTGGCCTTAGGTCGCAATGTCTCCTGATGGCTCCCAGCAAAAATAATATTTCCTTGGTTTCTAAAATGACTGTGACACACTGGAACCCAGAGCTCTCGTCAAAGATGGACAGACACAGAGCAAACTGCAAAGTTACCCTCCCTTGTCAGTGCAGCTGCATCTTCCCAGGGAACAGAGGTGCTTCCCACCCCACCGTGGGCATGGACCTGCTCTGGGCTCAGCAAAGGGCTGCATCCCTCTTCCCCACTCACACCAGGCCCAGCAGAAAACAGAGGAAATGCCAGATGAAAGGTGCGTGGCAGCATGCTTGTGGGGCTGGGGCAGCCCTGTGCTCAGCTCCAAGCTGAGCTGCTCTGAGAAGCACAGAATCATTTCTGTTGGAAAAGGCCTCTGAGGTCATGGAGCCCAACCTTTGACCAAACACCACCATGGCACTGAGTGCCACATCCAGGGCACTGATAATCCACCACATCCTCAGGCAGTCCATGTTGAATCACCCTTTCTGTGAAGAAATTCCTCCTGATATCCCGGCAGAATCTCTCCTGGTGCAGGTGGAGGCCTCGTCCTCTCATTGTCTCGCTGCTTGCCTAGGAGAGAATGCTGGCCCCCAGCTGGCTACACCTCCTTTTCAGGGAGCTGTGGAGAGAAATAATCTCTCAGAGCCCGTTCTTCTGGGCTAAAGAACCCCAGCTAATGGCGCTCCAAGAGATGGGACTGATTGCTCAGATGCAAAAATTTGGTTTATTGATCCCAAAGCTTCAGTGTATATACCTTTCCAGTATCTATACATTTCAGCTGTTACTAATAAATAGGTGCTCCCTTAAGCAATAATAACTGTAGCAACCCTATCTAATGTTTCTTAATAACAGTGCTTAACTACAGGCAAGCAGAGACCCCTACAAGCATGTACAGGCTTACATAAGCTAAGCATAATCAGCATATCACTCCCTTCTGCTTCCCTCCTCAGGGTACGGTCTGCCACGGCCGCAGTGCCTGCCAAGGCTTACGGCCTACCAATGCTAACGTGTCCATGTCTGGGATGAGCTGGGCAGAACTCTCATTCCTGCTCTCCTGCTGCATCTCTACACTCAGCTGTCCCAGCTGCTCCTCACAGGCCTTCCCCTCCATGCCCTTCCCCAGCTTCATGGCCTTGCTCTGCTCTGGCTGCAGAGGTGGCCTCGGCCCATGGATCCAGCCTGTCCAGATCCCTCTGCAGAGCCTTCCTGCCCTCCAGCAGGCTGAGTCTCCCACCAAGCCTGGCATCATCTCTGATCTTTCTGAGGCTTCCCTGGATCCCCTCACCAGATCAGCAGTACAGATATTGAACAGAACTAGGCCCAACACGGGTCCCTGGGGCACACCGCCTGTGGCCGGACACCAGCTGGATGTGGCACCGTTCAGCAGCACTCTCTGGGCCTGGACATCCAGACAGTTCCTGTCCCAGCCAAGAGAGCAGCTCTGCAAGCCGTGGGCTGACGGCTTTTCCAGGAGAATGCCGTGGGAGACTGTGCCAAAGGCTTTGTGTGAGTCCAGGTAGACACTTGCACAGCCTCCCCCTCATCCACTGGGCTGGGCGTCTGTCATCAGTGAGATCAGGTTCTCTAGGCAGGAGCTGCCTGTCCTAAAGCCCTGCTGGCTGGAACTGATGCCTTGGTTATCCTGTGTGTGCTGTGCAATCACACTCAGGACAATCTGCTCCAGAACTCTTCTGGGAAGCAAGGTCAGGTGGACATTCCTGTAGCTGCCCAGATTCTCCTTGCAGCCCTTCTTGTGGATGGGTGTCACAATGGCCAAACTCCAGGCATCTGGGACCTCCCCAGACACCCAGCACTGGTCAGAAGTGATGGAAGGTAACAGAATTTCTTAGAGAACATGGACATGAGGTATTGTGGAATGCGATTTGAACTTTCCTATCTGGGCCTCAAGCTTGGGCCTGTGTAGAAGTAGATAAGCCTGTGGTGCAGGTAAAATTTAGATTAGGGTGTGTGTATGCATTAGATAAGAGAGTTATAGTGGAACTATGGTGGCTACCTTAAACTGAGATTGTTTGCATTCCTTTTCACGCTGAATACCAATTAGAAAACACCTGCAACTGTAAATTATTTGAAACTGTCTATAACTGGCCATTTTGGGAATAAAGGGGAGGACGTATGATTTCACCATATTGATTGTGTTCTGTGTTGCTCTGTCCAGCTTCCAAATAATTAACAGAGGCCCTGGTTTCAATGGAAAGCAACACTGCTCATGGATGTAATAAGGCAGAATCCAAGCTGATCCTTTTCTCTCTTGGGCTGCCCATGTGTTTCACAAGCTTGCTGTGGATGGCAGGGCACTTCTGATTACTGCCAGAGGTAAAGGTCCTGGGAAGTTGATAGAGGTGGCGCTGATGGACTTGCTGTTTTGGTTTTGCACCACCTGGTTTTTGGTAGCAGGGGGCCCACAGAGATGGCCTCTGTGAGAAGCTGCTAGAAGCTTCCACCATGTCCGGCAGATGCAGTCCCTGATGGCTCTGAAGAAGGACATGCTGCTGAACCACAGCTGGGCCAATTAAAGATGTTGATAATGCCTCTCTGATAACATATTTAAGAAGAAGAAAATGAAAACAAAGTGGGGCGTGCAGTTTTCATTCCAGCCAAAGAAGAGGAGGAGGTGAGAACATGTGAGGGAAACAACATGGAGACATCAAGGTCTCCATGGGGAAGGAGGTGCTCCTGGTGCCAGACCCAAGATTCCTCTGCAGACCATGGTGATGACCATGGTGAAGCAGCTGTGCCTCTGCAGCCTGTGGGGATCTACTGGAGATGCAGCGATCCACCCACAGCCCGTGGTGGAAGAGCCCACACCGGAGCAGGTGGATGCCTGGAGGAGGCCGTGATCTAGTGGGAGACCCAGTGGAGAGATGGATCTCCTGCTCCCAGGCTGGAGCAGCCTCTCCTTGGAGGACTGCACCCTATGGAAGAATGCCACATGCCACAGCAGATTTGGGAGGACTGTGTGGCTGTGGGAGGGACTCGTGTTGCAGCAGTTTTGGTTGGCCTGCTACTCTAGAGAGAGTGGAGCCACACTGCAGAGGTTCAAGGAGAACTGTCTCCCATGGGAGGGACCCCACAGTGCAGCAGGGGAGGGACTCCTGTCCCTGAGCATGGGAAGAAAACCTTGCGTGATGAACAAACAAAACCCCTACAGTCTGTCTCCCTGTGGTGTTGGTGGGAAGCAGGGAAGGGTTGAGAGAAGAAAAGGTGTCTCTACGGGTTATTTTACTTCTCATTATCCTCCTCTGATTTTGTCAGTAATGAACTCCTTTTCTATCTCTAAGTTGAACCTGTTTTACTCTGGAGTGTTTCCTCCCAGTCCTTATCTCAACTCATGAACCCTTAATGAATTTTTTTCTCTCTCCTCTGTCCAGCTGTGGCAGGGGAGGGTGAGTGGGCAGCTTTTGAGGGTGCCTGGCATTTGGCCAGTGTCAAACCATGACACTTGGTCGAGCATGCAGCGGTTCCAGAACCTGGCAAGTGGGGGCAGTGGGGCATGGGATGAGCAATGGTGAGGATGAGTGTGGTCTCAAGCTGAAGCTGGTGTGCAGAGGTGGGTGAGCGAGTCAGAGGGAGCCCCCCGAGGTACAGCAAAGGTGTCTGCAGACGTTCCTCAGCCTGAAATCGCACTGATGCTTTCATCCCATCAGGAGCTGTGTCAGCAATTGATGCCAGGAGAAAAAAATCCATCCAGGAAGAGGACCTGAGATTTCAGGAGCTGTCCAGCAAAGGCAGTGAGAGTGATGTGCTCACTTTGCTCTCCTAAAAAGCAAACTCTTCTCCTAGGTGTCTGTGCAGCCCAGCTGGCACAAGGCAGGGCTCTTGCTGCTCTGGTAGCTGGGGGCAACAGGAGCAGAACTCCATGGTGCTCCCAGGCAGTGCCCCGTGTCTGTGCTGGGATCTGCTCCCCTGTGCTCAGGTGTGCAGAGCCCTTGGAGCTGCCCGTGGGGAATGGGCCTGGCCTGTGGCTGCTGGCCCAGGTGGGGCTGGGTGTTGCCCAGGATCCTGCAGCACATCAGCCAGCCCCAGTGAGGCTCTGCAGACCTCAGGGCAGCTGCAGTGGCCCAGGGTGCATCTCTTGATGCAGCTGAGGCAGGCCTGGAGCTCTGCTGGCTGCAGTCAGAGCAGGGACCCCAGCACAGCTGGAGACACCTGCATGGGGCTGCCTCAGTCTGCACCTCCAGCAGAACCTGTGTTTCAGTGCAGCCCCCAAACAGGTTGGTTCTTGCTGAGCAATGAGACCCAGTAGGACGATGAACAACAGCTCCTGAGCTGACAAGTCCAGTCCCAAGGTGGCACCTCTGAGAATCAGCCTGCATGAGCTGTTGGCACCCTGGCCCACTTTGTTCATGCCCATTGCCTGGAGAATAACTGGTGTCTGAAGATGACACTTCTGAGGGTGTAATAACATCCTCAGATTGCATCTGGACCCCCAATGTCCTGCAAGGGTGCTCTGGGCACTGTGACATTCCTGGTGGTGGTAGATATTTGATTCAGAAGCCACTTGTGGTTTCTATAAGACGTGATCCTGCAATCCAGCACTGCAGCAAATAACTTTTATTGTAAGCTCTGGCAAACTCAATGATGTGGCACACATTGATCTTTTACAACCATTGAATACATTTGCCCAAATCAGTTTCCCATAAATCTGCAGAAAAGCTTCAGAAGCAGAGCAGAGAAGGAAGGTATCCAAGGAGTGCATCACAGGAATTCAGCTTTGGCTGCTCAAAGCTTTCTCTAGATCTGATGCCAAAGCCTGCCTGTCGGATACATCCCGTGCTGCTGTCATTTGCAGTTTCAAAAGCAAGCAAACAAAAGCATGTCTCAGCATCACAGAATCACTGAATTGTTGGGTTTTGGAGGGACCTCTCAAGATCTTCTAGTCTGGGCTCCAGGCTGCAGCAGGACCAGCCTAGAGCAGGTTGTCCAGCATCATGTATTGTTGGGGGTTGGGTATCTGCAGACATGGAGATGTCCAGACAAGATCTCTGGGCAATGTGAGGTGCCCTGGTCCCACAGCCTTCCTAAGGAGGTGAAGGACAGGTCAGCTGCACACCCTCAGGGACAGCTGAAGAGGAGAGGACTGGTTCCTGAGAGCTCTCTCCTGAGATGGGCAGCCAAGCAAAGCAGCTGGAGGCTGTGCCCACATCTTGGTGCCTTTGAGCACAGGAGGAGGTGCCCTGAGGGACAGAGCTGGAAACACACCAGAGAAGGAAGCAGCACAGACACTGCACAGGACATTGGTCCCCCTCTACTCTGCTCTGCTGAGACCCCACCTGCAGTGCTGCCTCCAGCTCTGGGGCCCACAGCACAAGAAGGATACAAAGCAGTTGGTTTGGAGTGGAGTCCAGTGGAGGCCATGAAAGCTCTGCGAGGGCTGGAGCATGTCTGCTCTGGAGAGAGGGTGGGAGAGCAGGGGATGTTCAGGCTGGAGAAGCCTCCTGAGAGTCCAGGACCTAAAGGAACTCTGAGAGGGCTGGAGAGAGTCTTTGGACAAGGCTGAGGAGTGACAAGACAAGAGGGAATGATTTAATAATGAGTGAGGGCAGGGTGAGATGGGATCTTCTAAAGAAGTAAATTACTGTGAGCAGGCTGTGGTATGAGCAAAATTTACCCAGAGATGATTGGACTGTCCCATCCCTGGAAGTATTCAAGGCCAGGCTGGGAAGGGCTTGGAACAACCTCGTGTAGGGGAAGACATCCCTACCCATGACAGGCAGGTCACAATGAGATGATCTTTAAGACCTTAAGGTCCCATCAAAGCCAACCCATTCTGTGATTCTGTGACACTGGGAAAAGTTGCTGAGCCTTTTCCATCAAGATGTGAGGCTTATTGCCGAGGACAGGCATTGTTGAAGAGAGTAACCGTTCTCCCCCCATAGAGCCCCCTCAACCTGTTCTCCAGCTCTCCCAGGCTGAGGTTCTCCACCTTGTTCTGGTCATTCCCAGCAATGGCCCCCCAAGCCTTCTTGGGCTGTGTGCCCACCAAGCAGCAGGCAGCTGACCAGATGTGGCTGGGTCTGTTAACCCTCCCTTCGACAACGTAGGTGTTCCCAGGCACAGCACCTGTGATGACGTAGGTGGTTGTACAGCCCTTGCTCTTTTCATGCATCGTTTTCAACTCGTAGATGTTCCACTGTCCATTGTTAAGACTGGTGTCCTGGGGCACGATATTGGTGAGGGTGAAGGTCGCCATCTTGCTCTCTTTACTATACAGATGGCCACAGGGGCTCAAATGGCCACGAGACAAACCAGTCATTTTGTCGTAGTCTTCACGGACAGCCTGGCTGTCTTTGATTTGGTCTAAAGTGAACTTGTGTTCATCTATGAGGACCGACTCTCTTTCCATCTCATTAAGATTATTTTTACTTATCAGCTGGACAGGGAAAGAGAAAGAGGTGTTAGAATGGGGAATGGGAGTAATGGAGAAGATTTCCCTGGAGCAGAAGTCTCTGATGGCCAAGATCCCATTTTGTCTTATCTCAGTGTATGAAAATGTATGATCTGAGAAATCATAGACGTGCCCCTCCCGCATGAATGCAAGAGCTCTAAAGAGAAAGCAGCTCAGAATGTGACTGCTCTCATTATGACTTGTGACCTTGGTGATCCAGCGTGCAGCCTGTGCTGGGAGCATGGATGGATGCATGAGACAAGGAGCATTTTCCGCTCCTGGCACTGAAAGGTGACTTTGGTGAGACACCTCCCCTGCCAAATCTGCTTCCCTTTCCTCCTGTCTCCACAGCTCAAATCAGCCCTGGGCTCTCCCTGGATCCCCTCATGCCACACTGTGATTCTGTGATTCTATGATTCTGTGATTCTTTTGTGTTGTTGCTACAAGTGTACCCCATTTCTGGAACACCAGAGGTTGCCTCCTCTAACCCCACACACAGGGAGATGTGTCAGGAAATCAGTCCTGGAGCTGAGGTTTCCCTGGGAGGACTGCAGTTTGTTCAAGGATGAACATTTGTTCTTAGGAAGCAAAAAGATATCATTGTAAATGGAATCTGTTACAGCAGTGCTAAGAATGTTTCTCAGAGCTGATCTGGGCCAGGGACATCTTCTGCAGCATCATTGAAAAGAAGATGCAAATGATCAGCCTCTGAGGGGGGCCTGTAACTTCAAAAAAGTCTTGGGGAAACCAAATACTCCATAAAGGC
The DNA here is from genome assembly GCF_021018805.1 of Prinia subflava. Lineage (NCBI taxonomy): Eukaryota > Metazoa > Chordata > Aves > Passeriformes > Cisticolidae > Prinia > Prinia subflava. The sequence continues at coordinate 70,549,513 of NC_086250.1, forward strand.
TTCTTGAGAAAGTTACCAAAATCAAAGATTTTTTGGGTGGCCTGGGTCCAAGGTCTAGGAAGAACATGCCAGATTAGATAGGGCTTGGAGCATGCTGGTCTAGGGGCAAGTGGCCTGGCCCATGCAGGGGAGTTGGATTGAGACGGTGTTTAAGGTTCCTTTCAACACAAACCATTCTGGGATTCTACAAAAAGAGAGAAGTGTCAACCGTCCCTTATCTGGAGGAATTGGTGCAAGACCAGATTAGTATCTCGAGTTCCTATGCGTAATAGGATGAAAGGATTTTTTTTTCCTAACTTCAGTGTCTTTTTGTTCATATTGAGTGAAATGTATTTAGTCTTCCTCTGGAGTAGGGCATGTGGCTTCATTCTCTGGCTCAGCTTCCCCCAAATGCCATCTTGCTACTCTGCCCTTGGCAATGAGAGGAATTGCCTCTTTTTCTCTTCTGCAATTAGCCTGGCCTGTTCTACTGAAGGTTTTCTGAAAGACATTTGTGAGGACTCTATAGCTGGACTTCTGTCTGTCTGCTGGATCCTTCTGGACCAAGCCTGAGCCAGAGGTGCTCAGGCGTCACTGCCCATGGACGGAGATCCCGCCCTTCTGACTGGACTGGCACTGATGCTCCTCACTTTTCCCTGCCTCAAATGTCACTCCAGAAATCCCTCCACAGTTAATCTGACCCTCTCATCTCCAGTGCCTTTTCCCCCGAGGCTTTGTCCCTGGGTCACGTCACCCCATTCTGAGTTCCTCCTCACTTCTCACACACCACCCACAGAGCCTGTTTGACTCTTCACTGGGAGCAGATAAGCTCTGTCAGGGAGGACAAAACAGTTCAGGGCAAAGTGGGGATCAGATCCAGCAGGACTGTTGGTCCCTCAAGTGTAGCCACTCTTGGATGCATTTTCCCCATCACTTGGTCACCCACCACAGCAGGGCACAGGGAGGAGAATCATTTGACTTTGTAATGTAATGCAAAGTAATCTGATTTGCTGTTCCTGTCAGGTAAAGGCAGGAAACTGGGCACCTTTGGGATATAATTCCTCTCATTCTCCTGCTGATGTGTCAGATGCATCAGAGGAACCATCTGATCATGTGGTGCAGATGTTTGAAGTTCAGTGAGAAAATTCCCATCCAGTGTGTCCATTTATGTGTGTGTATAGTGAGGTTGTAAGAAATAGAAAAGTTGGGTTAAATGCTGCAGTTATCTTCTTATGGTTGGAGGGTGATGTGCTGTGAGAGAGACACTCACCTGGGGCTCAACATACCACCACTTATGAGGTCTCTTGTCAGTTCCAGGCTGGTAGATGTAGGCAGAGTACACTGGAATTCTCTTCTCTCTGTCATACAGGGTGGCAAAGCGATAGGAATTCCTGTAGCGCTGGCAGATCCAGGCTGGTTTCTGCGGCTCCAGGACATCATTTGGGGGGGTTTCCTCATAGAAGAACTGAGGACAGCTTGCAAAGGACGTCACCACCTCGCTGTGTCCCAGCCAGAGGCAGCTGGCCAACACCTGCAGCAGAAGCAGCCTCAGCATTGTGGGAGGATTTCAGTGAAGGGCTCTTGCTCCCCTGGAAGGCAAATGCAGAGGGACATTCAGCTTGGAGACAGCTGGTCATGGCCTGGAGCCTTTTTGTGCAGGGGCACAGAGCTGAGAGAGGAGGGGATCATGAGAGACCAGCAAAGGAGACATTTCTGTCCTCTAGGATATGGAAAAAATCATGAAGGCAGTAAGGGTGAAACCTAAAACAGGGCTTAGGTGTCCGGAGGAGGCAGCAGAGGGAGAACTCAGCATGAGGAGGAAGGAGCAAAAGCCATAACCAGCGTCCTCAGCTCTCAAAGCAACATTAGCTTGCAACTGAGGAACAGTCATGGATAAGGTCACCTTTTCTCACCTCCCTCCTGCTCTGAGCACCTTCCCACAGCAGACACCTGCAGCTGGGCAGGGACTCTGCTCAGCCCCCTGCAGTGCTGAGCTGGGCTTTAATCTCATGGGGCATTGGGCAGGGAAGGAACAGCACTGCTGCACTTCCTACACATTTCTGGCCCTATCCAGGTTCACACAGACACGCAGCCTTTCCAGTCAGACCCAATATTGAACCCCAAATGATCCACTTGGGGTCCTGCTTCTCAGCTGACACTGGGCAATGTCCTGCTGCTCACCTTGCATTTCCACAATATCCAAGTCCAGGGTCTGAACTTGCAGACACATGGAGAGACAAAATGAAGGGGCCAAGCAGATGGTAGCAGCAAGCATGAAGGATTACACCTCTATCTTATCAGCACAGTGGCTGCTGCAATGCAAGCACTGAGGGGCACCTCTTCCAGACATTCCTTGGGGTTCCTGCTGATGCCCACCCTTAGCTTGGATGACTGATTTTCCTGTACAGTCAAAGGCACAGTTGCAGGAATTTCTTGGACAGCCATCTGTCCTATTTTGACTTTCTCAGTGCTGCTGTGATTCTCAGCAGTCAGTGAGATCATTCCTTTATGAGAAAAGTGCTGAAGAGCTCCCTGGCATTGCTGCAACCAAGCAAGGGGCTTTGTCTCCTTTCAGAGGCAGCACAGGTTGGGGATAACAGGGATGCTTCCATTTGCATTGCCAGACACTCAGTGGAATGATTTCATATCATCAGCATTTGGAATAAGGCAGCCAGGACAGGCAGTTGAAAGGGTTCCTGGGAGAGAAAGCTGCCACAGCCTCTAAAGCACAAAGCCCCCCCTTGGCTGGGAAGGGTCTGAGCTGAGGACTGCTGAAGGCTTGACAGGTCACCTTGTACATTTGCTCATTTCTTATTCATCTCCCTGACCCTCATCTCTCCATTTCCATTGGATTCAGGATTTTTAAGCTGCATACAGCCCTGCTCTGACCCAACATTTGTGGTCCTTTTTCTCAGCCCTGGATCAGGAAGGTGGTGACCAATGAGCTGGAAACTGAGAACTGGAACCACAAGTAGGAACTTTTTACAGCACTGGACAGAGCATGCCCATAGCTGCCAAATCCAGCACAGGAGTGTCTGAAAAGTCCTTCTGCATGACTCACTCCATGAGATTAAACTGTATCTAAATGAATATCTAACTTAATAGATATATAGAAAACCCCTACCGTTGGTAAGAGCAGCACAGGATTCTGCTCACAGCTCCAAAGTGGCAGAGGACTCTCAAATGCCTCTGCTGCAGTCGCAGACTGTCTGGGTTTATATGCTCTCCAGAAAGAGACATTTAATAGATTTCCCAAGCAGAGATTAGAGTTCAGACTGCATTTCTATTTTTCTAGAGGTTTTTTGCAAGGTCATGGCTGGTGTTTTGGTAGCCAATAATTTCTTGCTTCCTTCTTATTCAATGTTTTGATGTTAATTTTCAGGTGAGCTGGCTTGACTTTCTTTCCCAAATCATTCCTTCTGTCCTTGTCATCCTGACTGACAGAAAATACTCAAGTGCTGCAAAATTCAGTGCATGCATAAGCTCTGATTGCTCCTTGGAGCTCAGCAACTCCAGCCTAGGCTTTGTCTGTATAATTTTACTCCAAAGCTCAGGAAGGACTTTGAATATTGGAGACAATGGGGAGGAAGGAGCAAGAGCTTACCTTGAAGCAGAGTCTCAGAACTGAGAGCTGAACCGTTCCTTCTGTCTTCTCCCTGGAGAAAGGACTGGTGGAATCCTCAGGAGTGCCACTGCAATATATACCCAGACAAAAATTTGCCTCGTCTTAAAAACAGGGAATTACATAGAAAAGAGAAGTCTTCTATTTTTATTAAGGGACTTTATTCACATCCATCCTGATATATGTTGACCATTGTTTATTTCCACAGAATATCTCAAATTTGCTGACTTGCAGCATGGTATGTCAGCATCAGTTAAATATATACCCAGTCATAAATTTGCCCTTTCTTATAAACAGGGAATTACATAGAAAACAGAAGTTTTCTTTTTTTTTTTTTATTTAGAGGAGTTTGTTCATACACACCCTGAAATGGGCTGACAGTTGTTTTTTATGATTTCCTCAGAATATCTCCCAAATTTGCTGACCTGCAGCGTGATATGTCAACATCAGTTAAGACGGTCTGGTGACTTCCTTGATCATTTCATCAATCCCACCAGCTGCAGCTGCTGCTGCTCCAGCACCTGCACGTGTTTCTGTTTCCAATAGAACAGCTCTGGTGACATTAGATGGACTGGCCTGTCTCTGAGGACACTCACATATTCACAGGCTGCTCTTCTGCAGCCTCACATGACATCCTTCCTATGGCCAGGCTGCAAATGCTCTCTTGCCTGATTGCCATGGCTTTGGAACAGCTTCATCCCAGCAGGCTGGGAAGGAGAAGGCTCTGGGGATACCTCAGAGCTCCTGCCAGTACCTGAGGAGTCTGCAGGACAGCTGGAGAGAGAGACTGTGGACAAGGGCATGGAGTTGATAGGTGTGCTGGGTTCAGAGTTAATTTTCCTGACAGTGGCAGGTCTGGGGCTGTGTTTGGACTTGTGCTGAACACAGAGTTGATAACACAGAAACGTTTTTGTGTTATCACAGAGCCAAGGCTTCTTCTGCTTTTTGTACTGCCAGGCTGGCAAGGAGGCTGGGGGTACTTGGGAGGTTGGGAGGAGACAAAACCAGGACAGGTGACCCGAACTGACCAGACAGATATTCCAGAGCATGTGAATTCGTGCTGAGTATATAAAGTGAAGGGAGGAAGGAGGAGGGAGGGGACATTTGGAGTGGTGGGTTTTGTCTTCCCGTGTAACTGTTAGGGGGGTTGGGGCCCTGCTGTCCGGGAGGTGGCTGAACACATTTCTATCCATGGGAAATGGTGAAAGAATTCCTTGTTGTGCTTTGCTTGTGTGCAGAGATTTTGCTTTCCCTGTTAAGATGTCTTTACCTCCACCCACAAGTTTTCCAGCTTTTTCCCTTCCACTTGTCTCCCTGATCGCCATGGTTGGGGATTGAGGGAGGGGTTACGTGGGGCATGGCTGCAGGCTGGGGTTAAACCCCGACATTAGGACGAGGTGAAATGGCTTGAAGTGGAAGGAGTGTAGGTTCAGATTGGATATTAGGAAGGAATTTGTCACTGTGGGGGTGCTGGAGCCCCAGCCCAGGTTGCCCACAAAATGAGACTGCCCCATCCCTGGGAAGCGTCCAAGGCCAGGATGGACAGGGCTTGTAGCAAGCCAGGATAGTGGAAGGTGTCCCTGCCCATGGAAGGGTGGGGAACTAACTGGTCCTTAAGGTCTTTTCCAATCCAGAATGTTCTGTGAGTCAATGAGCATTCATTCACTCAAAACTAAACTGAGTGTACTAGACTCTTGTTCTTTCATTTCCACAAGTCCAGGAATAATGAAATGATGAGTTGGTTGTTACAACCAGAAATACACAGAGAAATGTCTTCGATCAAAGTTTGTTTAAACACATTGGTTGAGTCCTGTGCTTGCTTTTGTCTTTGTTAACCTGGCACTGATGACTTAAACTAAGTGGATTTTAGCTAGGATGAGGGAGAAGGCCAAGAAGAAGCAGATGTGGTGGAGGTGGGGCAGATTCCTCCTTTCAGATGAGGCCCAACTGACAGAACAGAGCAGGGCCCAACAGTGGTCACATCATTAGAAGAGGCCATAAACCATCAAAGACCCCCAAGTGTCCCCCAACTCCACAGTGCTGCATGACACGGTGTAAAACCCATCCCAAGGGAAAAGTGGGGCAGTCCAACATAATCCTGAACACACAAAACCTGTTGAACTCTTTGTTGTGCTGGCCCCCAGCCCCAAAGGATCAAGACTGAGGACATCAAAGTTGCAATTCTTGTTACTGGAGCGATGGGCATGTCTTGTATGAGCTGTTGACACCCTGACCCACTTTGTTCATGCCCATTTCCAGAAGAATAACTGATGTCTGATGCTGACACTTGTGTGGGTGTCATAACATCCTCTGATATTGTTTGGACACCTGTTGGACAGGCAAGAATGGTCTGGGCACTGTGACATTACAGCCAGTGGAAATTTCAGTGGGAAGTCAGCTTGTGGTTTCTGTATGAGATGAGCCTTCAGTTCAGCACTGCAGCAAGTGAACTTTATTCTGAACAGCTCTATTTTGTCTGGCTGAGGTAGAGTTCCCAGCCCTTACAGTGCTGTGCTTTGCATTGGAAGGGCGTTGATGACAGATCGGTGTTTTGGCTACTGCCGAGCAGCGCTCTCCCTCTGACATTCCTTCTCCCATCAAAGGGGATGGGAGTGGGGAAGATCCTGGGAGGGGACACAACCAGGCCAGCTGACCCAAATTAGCCAAAGGGATGTTCCATACCATATGACTTCAGCTCAGATATATTAGCTAACGGAGAGAGGAGGAGGGGGGGAATTTGTGAGTTTTCAGTGTTGGCCTTCCAGAGGAATCATTGTGCGTACTGAGGCCCTGCTTCCCAAGAACTGTCCGAACATCTGATGAACATCTGAACACTGCTGATATGAAGTACAGAGAGACTTTTGTCTCTTTAGCTCTTACATGTGCAGACACACACCTTCCTGGATTGTGTGCTGTCACAGATGACACGAAAAGAACCACACGAGGACACGCAGGTGTGCAGAGCAGGAAAAAGGGGCGAGTTTATTTACAAAACTCAATTTTATACATTTCCTAAGGGGCCTGTGGATTGGAGGATGGAATTCCACCTCTCAAACCACATTGGTCAAGCCAACTGTCAATCAACTTTCTCCTCCCAGCTAGAAATATGTAAACAATGAAAGACAGCAAAACATGGCCATTGTTTACAGTACAAACTGTGAGAAGGTAAAAATTCTGACTCCAATATGAAGAACATTACAGAAGGCTTAGAAAAGTCTTGAAAACCAGGGTGACAGTGTGCGTGTGGAGATTCCCCCTTGGAGTGCAGATGCCTCTTAAGGTCACCTCTCAGGGTTGAGCCAAAGAGATTTTACCATGGTCAAATGGTCATTTGACCATTCATATAGGTGAGTAACATCAATCTCTATTTAACTGTTTTTGCTGGTTTTAATATAACTGCTTTAATATATTTGCTTCAATACTGCTTCATAGTACACAATACCATACTAGTAGTTATAGCTTCCATACTGTGAACTAAATAATTCTGATTAACATATTTTTGCCTTATCATTATCATCCTAGATCATATATGATTATGTAAATATGTATGGTTTGCAATCCTCAAACCTGTAGGACAAGTTGTATAAAGTTTCAATTACATCTCTACAATCCTTTAGACATAAACAATTGACAAAATCTGGGGCTAAGACTGGATTCAGCTGAACCCCGACAGGTCCCTAAGAAGGAGCTTACCAAGTAAGGGGGTCCTTTCTATAGCTCATGACCCAATAGAAGGTTTCTCTATTAACCTTTACTTGAAGCTCCCATTCTGCCCACAAAACCACCCTCAAATGACCTCCCAAGATCCCTAAATGCTCATGGTCAAAAGGAAAAACAAAAACCAGAAGACATGTAAAATTTCACGAGGTTTTATTAGTAAATTACACAGTTGGCATAGAAATTGTTATGTTAGTCTCTAAACTACTCTAAAGTACGTGGCAGTGGGTATTCTTTTGTTGATAAATTTCCTGAAGACAGGTTTTCTCACTTCCTACTGGAAATTAGATATCATGTAAAGTCTGAGAGAACAGACCTTCCTGGAAAAGACTCAGAGGCCTTGGGGAGTCCTGGGTTGTCTTGTTCTCTTCTACAATCCATTTGTTCCCCTCTGCTCTGTTCTGGTGAGACCCCTGCAGTGCTGCCTCCAGCTCTGGGATCCACAACAGAAGAAGGACACAAAGCTGTTGGAGTGGAGTCCAGAGGAGTCCACAAAGATGCTCCAAGAGCTGGAGCACATCTACTCTGGAGAGAGGGTGAGAGAGCTGAGGGTGAGAGAGCCTGGAGAAAAGAAGGTTCTTGGGAGAACTTGGACCCTTTCCAGTGTCTAAAGGGTTTTAAAAGAGAGAGGGACTTTGGACAAGGGTATGGAGTGCTGGGACAAGAGCGAATGGCTTTAAACTGAAAGCAGGTGTTGGATTAGATGTTAAGAAGAAATTCTTTACTGTCAGGGTGGTGAGGCCCTGGCATAGGTTGTCCAGGGAAGTTGTAGCTGCTCCATCCCTGGCAGTGTCCAAGGCCAGGTTGGACAGGGCTTGAAGCAACCTGGGATAGTGGAAGGTGTCCCTGCCCATGGCAAGGGAGCTGAGACTACATGGATGGTGTTTGAAATTCCTTCCAGCTCAAACCAGTGATTCTATGACATGTGACAAAAGCTCCTGAGCCTGTTCCACCCAAGATGTGAGGCTTATTCCCGGGGACAGTCACTGTCAAACAGGGAAACCTGTCCCCTGCCATAGAGCTCAGTTAAGGTGTCCTCCAGCTCCCCCAGCGTGAGGAGCTCAACCTGGTTCTTGTCATTCTCAGCGATGACCGCCCACGCCTTTATGTAGCTGTTGTCCACCACGCAGCAGGCAGCTGCCCAGAGGTGGCTGGGTTTATTAACCCTGCCCTTGGCGATGTAGTTGTTCCCAGGCACAGCACCCACGATGGCATAGGTGGTTTTACATCCCTGGGTCTTCCTGATCATCGTTTGCTGCTCGTAGTTGTTCCAGGCGCCGCCGTTGAGTTTCTCATCCTGGGGCACGATGTTGGTGAGGGTGAAGGTGGCCACCCTGCTGCTGTAGTCGTCGTGGTGGCCATTGGGGTTCAAATGGCCCCGGTTCAAACCCGTCAGGTTCTTGTAGTCATGAAGGATAGCCTGGCTCTGGCTGAGTTTCTCTAAGCTGACATTGTATCGATTTAAGAGTGTCCACTCTTTTTCCATAGTTTTGGGAAAAGCTGGGCCAATCAGCTTGACAGGAAAAGAAAAGAAAAAGGTGTTAGTATTGGGGATGGGGAAAATGGAACAGATTTCCCTAGAGCAGAAGTCTCTGAGTGTCAAGATCCTATTTTTCATCTGATCCTGATGTGGTACAATACCAGATCAGTTGCTTGAGTTCCTACGAGGAACAAGTGCAAATATTTTTTTTTATTTCAGGAATTCATTTCACATTTAGAGGATTATATATGGCTTTCCTTTGGAACACTGCCTATGGGTTTCTTCTGTGGTTCATTTTCACCCAAATCAATCCTGCCACTCTGTCCTTAGCAATGACATGAATTTCCTCTTTTTGTGTCCCTTATTTCCTTGGCCTGTTTTCCTAAAGTTCTGAAGTTTGTCTTGTGGAGTTCTGTCTGTCTGCTGGATCCTTCTGGACCAAGCCTGAGCCAGAGGTGCTCAGGGATCTCTGCCCATGGATGGAGAGCCCATCCTTCTGACTGGACTGGCACTGATGCTCCTCACTTTTCACTGCCTCAGATGTCACTCCAGAAATCCCTCCACAGTTAACCTGACCCTCTCATCTCCAGTGCCTAAGCCTGCTGAGACTTGGTCCCTGGACCATCTCACCCCATTCTGAGTTTTTTTTTACTTCTCTCATGTCACTCCCAAAGCCTCTTTGGCTCTTCACTGGGAGCAGGTAAGCTCTGACAGAGATGCAGAACAGCTCAGGGCAAAGTGGGGATCAGAGCCCAGCTGAACCATTGATTCCTCAAATTTAGCTGCTATTGGATGTATTTTGCCCATCACTTGTTCTCCCATCACAGTAGAGCACAGGGAGGGCAATCATTTGTCTTTGTAATATAATGTAAAGTAATTTGATTTATTGTTCCTGTCAGTTCAGTGCTAAAACCTGGACACCTCTGGGATATGACTCATCTCATTCTCCTGCTGATGTGTCAGATGCATCAGAGGAATCATGTGATGAAGGTGTTTGAAGTAAAATGAGGAGAATCCCATCCAGTGAGTCCATTTGCATGCATGTAGAGGGGTGAGATGAAAAAGAAATGGTTATTTTAATGCTGCTTTTAATGACTGGAGGGTGATGTGCTGTAAGAGAGACACTCACCTGGGGCTCAACCAGCCATGTTCTAGGTCTTTTGCCAGGTCCAGGCTGGTAGATGTAGGCAGAGTAGACAGGAATACGCATCGTCCTGTCATACAGGGTGGCAAAGTAATACTGGTTCTTGTGGCGCTGGCAGATCCAGGCTGGGTTCTGCGGCTCCAGGGCTTCATTTGGGGGGATCTCCCGGAAAAAAAACTGAGGACATGAAGTTTCAAAGGACTTCACCACCTCGCTGTGCCCCAGCCAGAGGCAGCTGGCCAACACCTGCAGCAGCAGCAGCCTCAGCATTGCGGGAGGATTTGAAGTGAAGGGCTCTTGCTTTCCTGGAAGGCAAATGCAGAGGAGGAGACTATGAGAGACCAAGGAGGGGATAACTTCTGTCCTTCTGGATATGGAAAAATCATCAGCGCTATAGGGGTGTGAAGGGAATGACTGGGGATGAAAGGATAACAGTAGAGAAGTTACAGGGGAAAATACAGGGGAAAATGCTCCTCCCTGGATGAAACACAGTCAGCATACCTGGCCTCCCACACACAAGGAGGAATAAACCTAAGGTGGACATAAATAGCAGGTGGAGTGGAGTGGAGAGGAAACACCATGGCCAGGCTCTGTCAAAACCCTTGCAAGAGTAGACAACTCAGTGGTATTTTCTAGCTGATAATCTGCATGGCAACTGAAAATCATGGGAGATAAATGAAGATGTCCTGCTGCTGAATCAACAACCATGGCAAAATTCCTCTCCTTGGACTGACACACATCCCCATCCCCAGGTTACTGCAGGTACTTCATTGAGATATCCACCCCCAAGGCATGAGAACCCTCACTGAAAAAGACATATGACTGCATGCAAACACCACCTAAATGTAAAGAAATAGTATAAAAGTGAATTAAAAATGGAGAGAAGTGATTGAAGACTCCATGGTAACTTCTGGGATCAGTTGGTGGGCTGAACCTGCCTTCTCTCCCTTTGGGATGCCTATTGGGTAAGAATCCTGCTTTCTTCATGCTGAATGATTACCTCAAGCCCGCTTTTATTAAACTTTCTTAGTATGTTGTTCTGAATTAGTATCCTGCTTTGAATATCTTTTTGCAGTCAGATACTTTCACTGGCAAGCCTCAAACCTTAACCTGACACAGTTTTATTAATAAGTGTTATTCTGTAAACAGTTAAAGCCAGTCCTTCAGGAGCTGGCAGTGGGTAAAGGTGTGGAGACCCAGGAGGGGTTTCTCTGCTTGGCGTGTGACCCTGAACAAATCAGTCAAACCCTCCACCCCAGAGAACTGCTCAGTGAAGGGTCTCCACAACAGGACACCGACAGACTGATAAGGCAGAAGGGGTTTGGCTTTCATGTGGTACTGACAGACTGAACACTGAAACTGAAAGGTTTGGGCAAATCTCCCTTTTTCACACAAGAGGATGAAATCTAAAATAGGTTTTAGGTGCCCAGAGGAGGCAATGGTGGGGGCATAGTCTGTCAGAGGGGTGTTCCAAATCCACCCGATGCCCAAACAGCTCTCATGGCAAAGTTATCATGGAACTGAGGTATGGCTCTGGGACAAGGTCACCTTTTCCAACCTACCTCAGCTTTTGCACTGGCACTGGAGAAAAAATCCTGCAACAAAACAGGGCCTGGAAGGCCCTACTTCCAAACATGATCTCATAAAATCACAGAAGATGCTGAATTTGAATGGATCCATCAGGACCATTGAGTCCAACTTCTGGCTCTGCCCAGGACAGCCCCAGAAATCCAACCATGTGCCTGAGAGTATTGTACAAACACAGCTTGTACTCAGGCAGGTGTGGTGATGTGACCACTTCCCTGGGGAGCCTCTCATGGCTCAACCACCCTTATGGGTGAAAAACCTCTTCCTGATATCCAGCTTAAATTTTCCCTGACTCAGTTTCAGGCTGTTCTCACTCCCTCCTGCTCTGAGCACCTTGCCACAGCAGACACCTGCAGCTGGGCAGGGACTCTGCTCAGCTCCCTGCAGTGCTGAGCTGGGCTTTAATCTCATGGGGCATTGGGCAGGGAAAGAACAGCACTGCTGCACTTCCTACACATCTCTGGCCCCATCCAGGTTCACACAGACACACAGCTCTTCAGTCAGACCCAATATTGAACCTCAAATGATCCTCTTGGGGTCCTGCCTCTCAGCTGGCATTGGGATATTAAGCTACATATACCCTTGGCTGTGACACAAGACATCTGGTCCTTTTTCTCTTTAGTAACCCCAGATCAGGAACACTGTGACCAGTAAGCTGGAAACTAAGAACAGGAACAACAAGTGGTGACTCTTTACAGTACTGGACAGAGCATGCCTGTAGTTGCCTCAAATCAAGCAGAGAAGTTCCTGAAAAGTCCTTTTGCATGACCCTCTCCATGCTTAAAATATATTTAACTAACTTAATATCAAACTTAATATTAGATATATAGGAACCAACCTACCGTGGAAAAGAGGGCACAGGACTCTGCTTGCAGCCCCAGTGACAGAGGACTCTCAAATGTCTCTGCTGAAGTCTCAGAGTGGCTGTTTTTATATTATCTCTAAGTAGGCAGAGTTGTTAAATTTCCCAAAGAGAGTTTAGAGTGAGTTTGTCCAGGAGTTCAGCCACCTGTGTTTGTCAGAGGCCTCTTGCAAGGTCATGGGGTGGAGTTTTGGTGCTCACCCCTCCTTCTTATTCAACAGTTTGATGTTAATTTTCCAGGTGACTTGGCTTGAAATTCTTTCCCAAATCATTCCCTCTGTCCTTGCTCTCGTTTACAGAAAGTGTTTAAGAGCTGCAAAATTCAGTGCATTCACAAACTCTCCTTGCTCTTTGGACAGCAGATATTGGAACTCAGCAACTCCAGCCTAGGCTTTGTCTATATATATTTATTCCAAAGCTCAGGAAAGACTTGAAATATTGGAGTAAATGGTGAGAAAGGAGCAAGAGCTTACCTTGAAGCAGAGTCTCAGAACAGGCAGCCGAAGAGTTCCTTTCTTCTTCTCCCTGGAGAAACACTTGGCTGATCCCTCAGGAGTGCCAGTGCAATGTATACCCGGTCGTCAATCTGGCCGTTGTGATAAACAGGGAATTTCACTGCAAAGAAAGGCTTTCTGTCATTATTCAAGGAGATCTGTTTGCTCCCACCCTGAAGTGGGGTGACAGTTGCTATTTGCAATTTCCTCAGGATTTCTCCCAGGTTCTTGCAGCATCATGTGTCAGGGGAAAATAACTGGGTCTGGTGACTGCTCTGTTTATTTCCTCATTCCCCACGAATGGGGACCTACACATGTTTCTGTTCCTGGCAGAACACCTCTTGTGGCGTTTGACTGACTGGCTTGTCTCTGAGTATACCCAGATATTCACAGTCTGCTCTTCTGCAGCCTCTCAGAACACAATTAGTATGGTCAGACTGCATATTTTCCCTTGCCTAATTGCAAAGGCTTTGTTAAGAGCCCTTATTCATGCAAAGCCTGCTGCTGAGAAGGCTCTGGGAGACCTTGGAGCCCATTTCAGTACCTGAGAGGGGTTCACATGGAGAGAAACTTTTGAGAAGGGTTTGGAGTGACAGGACAACAGGGAGCAGCTTCAAACTGACAGACGGCAGGGCTAGATTAGATGTTAGGATTAGATTTTAGTCTTGAGAAGAGCAGGCTCAGGGCACTCTGCAGTTACCTCAAAGGAGGTTGTAATGAGGCTGAGGTTGGTCTCTTCTACCATGTCAGAAGTAAGAGGAGTAGAGGAAAAGAATTTAAGATGAGACAGGGGAAATTCAGATTAGATATTAGAAAAAGCTCTTTCAACTGCCACATGGTCAGGCAATGGAAAAGGTTTCCCAGAGAGGTGTTGGAGTCACCATCCCTGGAGGTGTTTCAGAGGCATCTGGATTCAGGACTGGGTGATAGGGATTAGTGGTTTAATATTTACAGTGGTAGTGCTGGGAGGACGGTGTGACAGGATGACCTTGGAGGTCTATTCCAACCTTGGATTCTGTCATTCAGTGATTCTATGGAACTGATTCCTTTCTCTTTTTAGCTTCCCAAGTATTTCACAAGCTTACTGTGGAGGGCAGGGCATTTCTGGGTACTGTCAGGGGTAAAGGTTCCCAGGACAACCCAAGGAGCTGATGGAGGTGGGATTCGTGGGGTTGGTCAATCACCCATAGTTCCATAGTTTCCCTGGAAAGCAGGGGCAGTGGGGCATGAGATGAGCAGGGGTGAGGATGAGTGTGGTCTCAAGCCCCAGCAGGTGTGAAGAGGTGGGTGAGCAAGTCAGAGGGAGCCCCTTGAGGTACATCAGAGGTGTCTGCAGAGGATCCTCAGCCCAAAATAGCACTGATGTTCTGGGAACTGTGGCGTTTTTAGTAGTAGAAATTTCAGCAAGAGGCAACGTGTGGTTTATACATGAAGTGACCCTGCAAACCAGCACTGCAGCAAATAATTTTTATTGTGAACTAGTCTGGAACTAAATGATCTGTCCTATGCTGATCTTTTGATTATGACATTGAATACATTGAATATACTGAATATACTAAACACATTTCCCCAAATCAGTTCCCTGTAATTTTAAAGAAAAGCTTCAGAAGCAGGGTGGAGAATTAAGGTATTCAAGCAGTGCATCACAGAAATTTATCTTTGGCTGCTCAAAACTCCCTTTCTATCCAGTGCCTCATCCTGCCTGTTGATATACAGGTGCTGCTCCCAAGGTGCAATTTCAAAAGCAAGCAAACAAAAGCATCGCTGAATCACATAATCACTGAATTGTTGAGTGTGGGAGGGATCACTCAAAATCTTCTCGTCCATACCCTTGGTCAAGGAGGGTCATCTAGAGCTGGTTGTCCAGAATCTTGTCCTTGCGCCTGGAGTGCTGCATCCAGCTCTGGGGCCCACAACATGAGAAGGACAAAATTATATTGGAGTGGAGTCCAGTGGAGGCCAAGGTGTGGAACACCTCTGCTCTGGAGACAGGCTGAGCCAGCTGAGGGTGTTCAACCTCGACAAGAAAAGGCTGTGTGGAGAAGTTGGATCCCCTTCCACTAGCTAGAAGTTCACCAAGAGATCTGGAGAGGGACTTTGGACAAGGGCATGGAGTGACAGGACAAGAGGGAATGTTTTCACACTGACAAAGGGCAGGGTTAGATGAGATGTTAGGGAGAAATTCTACACAGAGGGGGTGGTGAGGCAATGTCATGGAGTGAGCAGAGAAGCTGTGACTGTTCCATGTCTGGAAGTGTTCAAGACCAGGTTGGATGGGGCTTGGAGCAACCAGGTGTAGTGAAAGTTGTCACTGCGCAGGGAAGGGGATGGAACAAGATGATCTTTAAAGTCCCATAAAACACAACCCATTCTGTGATTCTGTGATTCTGGGATTCTGTGATTCTGGGATTCTGGGATTCTGGGATTCTGGGATTCTGGGATTCTATGACATGAGGGAAAAGCTCTCAAGCCTTTTCCACCCAGGATATGAGGTTTGTTAGCGGGGACAATCACTGTGGAACAGAGAGACCTTTCCCTTCCTATAGAGGGTGGTCAACCTGGCCTCCAGCTGTGCCAGGGGGAGGTTCTGGACCTGATTCTTGTTGTTTTCAGCAATGACGGCCCAAGTCTTCCTGATGGTGTTGGTCTGGCAGCAGGCAGCTGACCAGAGGTGGCTGGGTACATTAACCCTCTTATTGGAGATGTACTTGTTCCCAGGCACAGCACCCACAATGACATAGGTGGTTGTACAGCCCTGGGTTAGCTGGGCCATCATTTGGTTCTCGTAGTCTTTCCAGGCACCCTTGTTGAGCGTGCTGTTCTGGGGCACTATGTTGGTGAGGGTGAAGGTAGCCCACTTGTTGTTGTTACCACTTCGGTGGCTACTGGGGCTCAAGTGACCACGGTCTAAACCCTGGAGTTTCTTGTAGTCTTGGTTGATAGCCTGACTCTGGCCAATTTGCTGTGGAGTGACTTTGTATCGATTTGCAATGGATATCTCTGTATCCATATCCTTGGAAAAAGATGGGTTGATCAGCTTGACAGGGTAAGAAGAGGAAAAGGTGTCAGTACTGAGGATGCATGTAATGAAACAGATTACCCTGGACCAGATGGCTCTGATGGTGAAAATTCCATTTTTTGTAATCTCAATGTATGAAAATTTATGAATCTGAGAAAAATTATATGCATGCCCCTCCCGCATGAATGAGAAGAGAAAGAGAAAGCAGCTCAGAATCTGACTGCAGCCTGTGCTGGGAGGCCTTTTCCCCCAAGGCTTTGTCTCTGAGCCATTTCACCCCCTTCTGAGTTTCTCATCACTTGTCTCACACCATTCACAGAGCCTGTTTGACTCTTCACTGGGAGCAGATAAGCTCAGGGATGACAAAACAGCTCAGGGCAAAGTGGGGATCAGATCCAGCAGCACTGTTGGTCCCTCAAGTGTAGCCTCTCTTAGATGCCTTTTCCCCATCACTTGGTCTCCCACCACAGCAGGCACAGGGAGGGGAATCATTTGACTTTGTCATGTGATGCAAAGAGATCTGATTTGCTGTTCCTGTCAGGTCAAGGCAGGAAACTGGGCACCTTTGAGATATAATTCTGCTGACATCTCAGATGCATCAAAGGAACCATCTGATCATGTGGTGCAGGTGTTAGAAGTTGAATGAGAAAATTCCCATCCAGTGTGTCCATTTATGTGTGTGTATAGTGAGGTTGTAAGAAATAGAAAAGTTGGGTTAAATGCTGCATTTATCTTCTTATGATTGAAGGGGGATGTGCTGTGAGAGAGACACTCACCTGGGGCTCAACAAACCATGACGTAAATCTGTTGCCAGGTCCAGGACTGTAGATGTAAGCAGAGTACACTGGAATACGCATCTTCCTGTCATACAGGGTGGCAAAGTGATATTGGTTCTTGTAGCGCTGGCAGATCCAGGCTGGGTTCTGTGGCTCCAGGACATTATTTGGGGGGGTTCCCCCATAGAAAAACTGGGGACAGCTTGCAAAGGACGTCACCACTTCGCTGTGTCCTAGCCAGAGGCAGCTGGCCAACACCTGCAGCAGCAGGAGCCTCAGCATCGTGGGAGGATTTCAGGGAAGGGCTCTTGCTCCCCTGGAAGGCAAATGCAGAGGGACACTCAGCTTGGAGACAGCTGGTCATGGCCTGGAGCCTTTTTGTGCAGGGGGACAGAGCTGGCAGAGGAGGGGATCATGAGAGACCAGGAAAGGAGACATTTCTATCCTCTAGGATATGGAAAAATCATGAAGGCAGTAAGGGTGAAACCTAAAAGAGGGGTTAGGTGGCCAGAGGAGGCAGCAGAGGGAGAACTCAGCCCAAGTGTAGAAGGAGCCAAAGCTATAATCAGTGTAATCAGCTCTCAAAGCAATGTGAACTTGCAACTGAGGCACAGTCCTGGGACAAGGTCACCTTTTCCCACCTCCCTCCTGCTCTGAGCACCTTGCCACAGCAGACACCTGCAGCTGGGCAGGGACTCTGTCAGCCCCCTGCAGTGCTGAGCTGGGCTTTAATCTCATGGGGCATTGGGCAGGGAAAGAACAGCACTGCTGCACTTGCTACACATCTCTGGCCCTATCCAGGTTCACACAGACACGCAGCCCTTCCAGTCAGACCCAATATTAAACCTGAACCCCAAATGATCCACTTGGGGTCCTGCTTCTTAGCTGACATTGGGCAATGTCCTGCTGCTCACCTTGCATTTCCACAATATCCAACCCCAGGGTCTGAACTTGCAGACACACGGAGAGACAAAATGAAGGGGCCAAGCAGATGGTAGCAGCAAGCACGAGGGATTACACCTCTATCTTATCAGCACAGTGGCTGCTGCAATGCAAGCACTGAGGGGCACCTCTTCCAAACGTTCCTTGAGGTTCCTGCTGATGCCCACCCTTAGCTTGGATGACTGATTTTCCTGTACAGTCAAAGGCACAGTTGCAGGAATTTCTTGGACAGCCACCTGTCCTATTTTGACTTTCTCAGTGCTGCTGTGATTCTCAGCAGTCAGTGAGATCATTCCTTTATGAGAAAAGTGCTGAAGAGCTCCCTGGGATTGCTGGCAACCAAGCAAGGGCTTTGTCTCCTTTCAGAGGCAGCACAGGTTGGGGATAACAGGGATGCTTCCATTTGCATTTCCAGACACTCAGTGGAATGATTTCATACCATCAGCATTTGGAATTAAGGCAGCCAGGACAGGCAGTTGAAAGGGTTCCTGGGAGAGAAAGCTGCCACAGCCTCTAAAGCACAAAGCCCACCCTTGGCTGGGAAGGGTCTGAGCTGAGGACTGCTGAAGGCTTGACAAGTCACCTTGTACATTTGCTCTTTTCTTATTCATCTCCCTGACCCTCATCTCTCCATTTCCATTGGATTCAGGATGTTGAGCTGCACACAGCCCTGCTCTGACCCAACATTTGTGGTCCTTTTTCTCTTTTTCAGCCCCGGATCAGGAAGGTGGTGACCAATGAGCTGGAAACTGAGAACGGGAACCACAAGTTGGGACTTTTTACAGCACTGGGCAGAGAATGCCCATAGCTGCCCCAAATCAAGCAGAGGAGTGCCTGAAAAGTCCTTCTGCATGACCCACTCCAAGATTAAACTGTATCTAAGTGAATAGCTAACTTAAGAGATATATAGAAAACCCCTAACATGAGGAAGAGCTGCACAGGATTCTGCTCACAGCTCCAAAGTAGCCGAGGACTCTCAAATGTCTCTGCTGCAGTCTCAGACTGTCTGGGTTTATATGCTCTCCAAAAGAGACAGTTGATAGATTTCCCAAGCAGAGATTAGAGTTCAGACTGCAATTCTGTTTTTCTACAGTTTTTTTGCTAGGTCATGGGTGATGTTTTGGTAGTCAATAATTTCTTGCTTCCTTCTTATTCAACAGTTTGATGTTAATTTTCAGATGAGCTGGCTTGACTTTCTTTCCCAAATCCTTCCTTTTGTCCTTGCCATTCTGACTGACAGAAACTGTCCTTCCTGTCCTAAACAGAAAATACTCAAGTGCTGCAAAATTCAGTGCATGCATAAGCTCTGATTGCTCCTTGGAGCTCAGCAACTCCAGCCTAGGCTTTGTCTGTATAATTTTATTCCAAAGCTCAGGAAGGACTTTGAATATTGGAGACAATGGGGAGGAAGGAGCAAGAGCTTACCTTGAAGCAGAGTCTCAGAACTGAGAGCTGAACCGTTCCTTCTGTCTTCTCCCTGGAGAAAGGACTGGTTGAATCCTCAGGACTGCTAATGCAATATATACCCACTCTTAAATTTGCCCTTTCTCGTAAACAGGGAATTGCACAGAAAAGAGAAGTCTTCTATTTTTATTCAGGGGCGTTACACTCATCCTGAAATATGTTGACAGTTGTTTATTTCCTCATAATATCTCTCAGATTTACTGACTTGCAGCACGGTACGTCAGCATGAGTTAAGACGGTCTGGTGACTTCCTTGATCATTTCATCAATTCCACCTGCATATGTTTCTGTTCCCAACAGAACAGCTCTGGTGACATTAGATGGACTGTCCTGTCTCTGAGGACACTCACATATTCACAGGCTGCTCTTCTGCAGCCTCACATTACATCCTTCCTATGGCCAGGCTGCAAATGCTCTCTTGCCTGATTGCCATGGCTTTGGAACAGCTTCATCCCAGCAGGCTGGGAAGGAGAAGGCTCTGGGGATACCTCAGAGCTCCTGCCAGTACCTGAGGAGTCTGCAGGACAGCTGGAGAGAGAGACTGTGGACAAGGGCATGGGGTTGATAGGTGTGCTGGGTTCAGAGTTAATTTTCCTGACAGTGGCAGGTATGGGGCTGTGTTTGGACTTGTGCTGAACACAGAGTTGATAACACAGAAACATTTTTGTGTTATCACAGAGCCAATGCCTCTTCTGCTTTTTGTACTGCCAGGCTGTCAAGGAGGCTGGGGGTACTTGGGAGGTTGGGAGGAGACAACACCAGGACAAGTGACCCCAAACTGACCAAAGAGATATTCCAGAGCATGTGAATTCGTGCTGAGTATATAAAGTGAAGGGAGGAAGGTGGAGGGAGGGGACATTTGGAGTGGTGGGTTTTATCTTCCCATGTAACTGTTAGGTGGGATGGGGCCCTGCTGTCCTGGAGGTGGCTGAACACCTTTCTATCCATGGGAAATGGTGAAAGAATTCCTTGTTGTGCTTTGCTTGTGTGCACAGCTTTTGCTTTCCCTGTTAAAGCAAATAAAAGTATGTCCCACGATCACAGAATCACTGAATTGTGTGGTTATGGAGGACCTGTCAAGATCTTCTAGTCCAGGCTCCAGGCTCAAGCAGGATCAGCTAGAGCAGGTTGTCCAGAATGTTCTCTGCTGCATCTTCAGGTGTGTGGCACACTTAATGTGGTTGGTCAGCAGCATTTCTGAATGCCTCCTCTCCTGGCTCCCAACAGCAAGGGGCATTTTGCCCAGGTACAGCAAGTGAGAACCTCAGTGCAGGGAGTGTAACAGGAACTCACCCAGCACAACTGATAAGTAGTTCCTCAGAAATCTGAGGTGCCAGCTTACAATGTGACCTTATTAAAAGTTTCCAAACACGAAGGTTTGCCTCCTTGATAGATGAAAGAAGAATTTTTCAGCTGCTCCCTCAAGCAGAGGCCAGAAGATGCCACTGTCTTGATTCTCCTGTTTCCTTGTCTTTTGGGACAGCACATGGCAACGTGTTCAGTCCATGGAATGTGAACCCTTGGTGTTACTGGAAAAGGACTAAGCAAGCTGCATGGTCCAAGCCACTTTGCAGTGTGGTGGCCTTAGGTCGCAGTGTCTCCTCATGGCTCCCAGCAAAAATAATATTTCCTTGGTTTCTAAAATGACTGTGACACACTGGAACCCAGAGCTCTCGTCAAAGATGGACAGACACAGAGCAAACTGCAAAGTTACCCTCCCTTGTCAGTGCAGCTGCATCTTCCCAGGGAACAGAGATGCTTCCCACCCCACTGTGGGCATGGACCAGCTCTGGGCTCAGCAAAGGGCTGCATCCCTCTTCCCCACTCACACCAGGCCCAGCAGAAAACAGAGGCAATGCCAGATGAAAGCTGTCTGGCAGCATGCTTGTGGGGCTGGGGCAGCCCTGTGCTCAGCTCCAAGCTGAGCTGCTGTGAGAAGCACAGAATCATTTCTGTTGGAAAAGGCCTCTGAGGTCATGGAGCCCAACCTTTGACCAAACACCACCATGGCACTGAGTGCCACATCCAGGGCACTGGTATTCCACCACATCCTCAGGCAGTCCATGTTGAATCACCCTTTCTGTGAAGAAATTCCTCCTGATATCCCGGCAGAATCTCTCCTGGTGCAGGTTGAGGCCTCATCCTCTCATTGTCTCGCTGCTTACCTAGGAGAGAATGCTGGCCCCCAGCTGGCTACACCTCCTTTTCAGGGAGCTGTA
This sequence comes from Prinia subflava, assembly GCF_021018805.1. Classification (NCBI taxonomy): domain Eukaryota; kingdom Metazoa; phylum Chordata; class Aves; order Passeriformes; family Cisticolidae; genus Prinia; species Prinia subflava. Next base: position 70,570,817 of record NC_086250.1, read on the forward strand.
GAGAGAAATAATCTCTCAGAGCCCGTTCTTCTGGGCTAAAGAACCCCAGCTAATGGCGCTCCAAGAGATGGGACTGATTGCTCAGATGCAAAAATTTGGTTTATTGATCCCAAAGCTTCAGTGTATATGCCTTTCCAGTATCTATACATTTCAGCTGTTACTAATAAATAGGTGCTCCCTTAAGCAATAATAACTGTAGCAACCCTATCTAATGTTTCTTAATAACAGTGCTTAACTACAGGCAAGCAGAGACCCCTACAAGCATGTACAGGCTTACATAAGCTAAGCATAATCAGCATATCACTCCCTTCTGCTTCCCTCCTCAGGGTACGGTCTGCCACGGCCGCAGTGCCTGCCAAGGCTTACGGCCTACCAATGCTAACGTGTCCATGTCTGGGATGAGCTGGGCAGAACTCTCATTCCTGCTCTCCTGCTGCATCTCTACACTCAGCTGTCCCAGCTGCTCCTCACAGGCCTTCCCCTCCGTGCCCTTCCCCAGCTTCATGGCCTTGCTCTGCTCTGGCTGCAGAGGTGGCCTCGGCCCATGGATCCAGCCTGTCCAGATCCCTCTGCAGAGCCTTCCTGCCCTCCAGCAGGCTGAGTCTCCCACCAAGCCTGGCATCATCTCTGATCTTTCTGAGGCTTCCCTGGATCCCCTCACCAGATCAGCAGTACAGATATTGAACAGAACTAGGCCCAACACTGGTCCCTGGGGCACACCGCCTGTGGCCGGACACCAGCTGGATGTGGCACCGTTCAGCAGCACTCTCTGGGCCTGGACATCCAGACAGTTCCTGTCCCAGCCAAGAGAGCAGCTCTGCAAGCCGTCGGCTGACGGCTTTTCCAGGAGAATGCCGTGGGAGACTGTGCCAAAGGCTTTGTGTGAGTCCAGGTAGACACTTGCACAGCCTCCCCCTCATCCACTGGGCCGGGCGTCTGTCATCAGTGAGATCAGGTTCTCTAGGCAGGAGCTGCCTGTCCTAAAGCCCTGCTGGCTGGAACTGATGCCTTGGTTATCCTGTGTGTGCTGTGCAATCACACTCAGGACAATCTGCTCCAGAACTCTTCTGGGAAGCAAGGTCAGGTGGACATTCCTGTAGCTGCCCAGATTCTCCTTGCAGCCCTTCTTGTGGATGGGTGTCACAATGGCCAAACTCCAGGCATCTGGGACCTCCCCAGACACCCAGCACTGGTCAGAAGTGATGGAAGGTAACAGAATTTCTTAGAGAACATGGACATGAGGTATTGTGGAATGCGATTTGAACTTTCCTATCTGGGCCTCAAGCTTGGGCCTGTGTAGAAGTAGATAAGCCTGTGGTGCAGGTAAAATTTAGATTAGGGTGTGTGTATGCATTAGATAAGAGAGTTATAGTGGAACTATGGTGGCTACCTTAAACTGAGATTGTTTGCATTCCTTTTCACGCTGAATACCAATTAGAAAACACCTGCAACTGTAAATTATTTGAAACTGTCTATAACCGGCCATTTTGGGAATAAAGGGGAGGACGTATGATTTCACCATATTGATTGTGTTCTGTGTTGCTCTGTCCAGCTTCCAAATAATTAACAGAGGCCCTGGTTTCAATGGAAAGCAACACTGCTCATGGATGTAATAAGGCAGAATCCAAGCTGATCCTTTTCTCTCTTGGGCTGCCCATGTGTTTCACAAGCTTGCTGTGGATGGCAGGGCACTTCTGATTACTGCCAGAGGTAAAGGTCCTGGGAAGTTGATAGAGGTGGCGCTGATGGACTTGCTGTTTTGGTTTTGCACCACCTGGTTTTTGGTAGCAGGGGGCCCACAGAGATGGCCTCTGTGAGAAGCTGCTAGAAGCTTCCACCATGTCTGGCAGATGCAGTCCCTGATGGCTCTGAAGAAGGACATGCTGCTGAACCACAGCTGGGCCAATTAAAGATGTTGATAATGCCTCTCTGATAACATATTTAAGAAGAAGAAAATGAAAACAAAGTGGGGCGTGCAGTTTTCATTCCAGCCAAAGAAGAGGAGGAGGTGAGAACATGTGAGGGAAACAACATGGAGACATCAAGGTCTCCATGGGGAAGGAGGTGCTCCTGGTGCCAGACCCAAGATTCCTCTGCAGACCATGGTGATGACCATGGTGAAGCAGCTGTGCCTCTGCAGCCTGTGGGGATCTACTGGAGATGCAGCGATCCACCCACAGCCCGTGGTGGAAGAGCCCACACCGGAGCAGGTGGATGCCTGGAGGAGGCCGTGATCTAGTGGGAGACCCAGTGGAGAGATGGATCTCCTGCTCCCAGGCTGGAGCAGCCTCTCCTTGGAGGACTGCACCCTATGGAAGAATGCCACATGCCACAGCAGATTTGGGAGGACTGTGTGGCTGTGGGAGGGACTCGTGTTGCAGCAGTTTTGGTTGGCCTGCTGCTCTAGAGAGAGTGGAGCCACACTGCAGAGGTTCAAGGAGAACTGTCTCCCATGGGAGGGACCCCACAGTGCAGCAGGGGAGGGACTCCTGTCCCTGAGCATGGGAAGAAAACCTTGCGTGATGAACAAACAAAACCCCTACAGTCTGTCTCCCTGTGGTGTTGGTGGGAAGCAGGGAAGGGTTGAGAGAAGAAAAGGTGTCTCTACGGGTTATTTTACTTCTCATTATCCTCCTCTGATTTTGTCAGTAATGAACTCCTTTTCTATCTCTAAGTTGAACCTGTTTTACTCTGGAGTGTTTCCTCCCAGTCCTTATCTCAACTCATGAACCCTTAATGAATTTTTTTCTCTCTCCTCTGTCCAGCTGTGGCAGGGGAGGGTGAGTGGGCAGCTTTTGAGTGTGCCTGGCATTTGGCCAGTGTCAAACCATGACACTTGGTCGAGCATGCAGCGGTTCCAGAACCTGGCAAGTGGGGGCAGTGGGGCATGGGATGAGCAATGGTGAGGATGAGTGTGGTCTCAAGCTGAAGCTGGTGTGCAGAGGTGGGTGAGCGAGTCAGAGGGAGCCCCCCGAGGTACAGCAAAGGTGTCTGCAGACGTTCCTCAGCCTGAAATCGCACTGATGCTTTCATCCCATCAGGAGCTGTGTCAGCAATTGATGCCAGGAGAAAAAAATCCATCCAGGAAGAGGACCTGAGATTTCAGGAGCTGTCCAGCAAAGGCAGTGAGAGTGATGTGCTCACTTTGCTCTCCTAAAAAGCAAACTCTTCTCCTAGGTGTCTGTGCAGCCCAGCTGGCACAAGGCAGGGCTCTTGCTGCTCTGGTAGCTGGGGGCAACAGGAGCAGAACTCCATGGTGCTCCCAAGCAGTGCCCCGTGTCTGTGCTGGGAGCTGCTCCCCTGTGCTCAGGTGTGCAGAGCCCTTGGAGCTGCCCCTGGGGAATGGGCCTGGCCTGTGGCTGCTGGCCCAGGTGGGGCTGGGTGTTGCCCAGGATCCTGCAGCACATCAGCCAGCCCCAGTGAGGCTCTGCAGACCTCAGGGCAGCTGCAGTGGCCCAGGGTGCATCTCTTGATGCAGCTGAGGCAGGCCTGGAGCTCTGCTGGCTGCAGTCAGAGCAGGGACCCCAGCACAGCTGGAGACACCTGCATGGGGCTGCCTCAGTCTGCACCTCCAGCAGAACCTGTGTTTCAGTGCAGCCCCCAAACAGGTTGGTTCTTGCTGAGCAATGAGACCCAGTAGGACGATGAACAACAGCTCCTGAGCTGACAAGTCCAGTCCCAAGGTGGCACCTCTGAGAATCAGCCTGCATGAGCTGTTGGCACCCTGGCCCACTTTGTTCATGCCCATTGCCTGGAGAATAACTGGTGTCTGAAGATGACACTTCTGAGGGTGTAATAACATCCTCAGATTGCATCTGGACCCCCAATGTCCTGCAAGGGTGCTCTGGGCACTGTGACATTCCTGGTGGTGGTAGATATTTGATTCAGAAGCCACTTGTGGTTTCTATAAGACGTGATCCTGCAATCCAGCACTGCAGCAAATAACTTTTATTGTAAGCTCTGGCAAACTCAATGATGTGGCACACATTGATCTTTTACAACCATTGAATACATTTGCCCAAATCAGTTTCCCATAAATCTGCAGAAAAGCTTCAGAAGCAGAGCAGAGAAGGAAGGTATCCAAGGAGTGCATCACAGGAATTCAGCTTTGGCTGCTCAAAGCTTTCTCTAGATCTGATGCCAAAGCCTGCCTGTCGGATACATCCCGTGCTGCTGTCATTTGCAGTTTCAAAAGCAAGCAAACAAAAGCATGTCTCAGCATCACAGAATCACTGAATTGTTGGGTTTTGGAGGGACCTCTCAAGATCTTCTAGTCTGGGCTCCAGGCTGCAGCAGGACCAGCCTAGAGCAGGTTGTCCAGCATCATGTATTGTTGGGGGTTGGGTATCTGCAGACATGGAGATGTCCAGACAAGATCTCTGGGCAATGTGAGGTGCCCTGGTCCCACAGCCTTCCTAAGGAGGTGAAGGACAGGTCAGCTGCACACCCTCAGGGACAGCTGAAGAGGAGAGGACTGGTTCCTGAGAGCTCTCTCCTGAGATGGGCAGCCAAGCAAAGCAGCTGGAGGCTGTGCCCACATCTTGGTGCCTTTGAGCACAGGAGGAGGTGCCCTGAGGGACAGAGCTGGAAACACACCAGAGAAGGAAGCAGCACAGACACTGCACAGGACATTGGTCCCCCTCTACTCTGCTCTGCTGAGACCCCACCTGCAGTGCTGCCTCCAGCTCTGGGGCCCACAGCACAAGAAGGATACAAAGCAGTTGGTTTGGAGTGGAGTCCAGTGGAGGCCATGAAAGCTCTGCGAGGGCTGGAGCATGTCTGCTCTGGAGAGAGGGTGGGAGAGCAGGGGATGTTCAGGCTGGAGAAGCCTCCTGAGAGTCCAGGACCTAAAGGAACTCTGAGAGGGCTGGAGAGAGTCTTTGGACAAGGCTGAGGAGTGACAAGACAAGAGGGAATGATTTAATAATGAGTGAGGGCAGGGTGAGATGGGATCTTCTAAAGAAGTAAATTACTGTGAGCAGGCTGTGGTATGAGCAAAATTTACCCAGAGATGATTGGACTGTCCCATCCCTGGAAGTATTCAAGGCCAGGCTGGGAAGGGCTTGGAACAACCTCGTGTAGGGGAAGACATCCCTACCCATGACAGGCAGGTCACAATGAGATGATCTTTAAGACCTTAAGGTCCCATCAAAGCCAACCCATTCTGTGATTCTGTGACACTGGGAAAAGTTGCTGAGCCTTTTCCATCAAGATGTGAGGCTTATTGCCGAGGACAGGCATTGTTGAAGAGAGTAACCGTTCTCCCCCCATAGAGCCCCCTCAACCTGTCCTCCAGCTCTCCCAGGCTGAGGTTCTCCACCTTGTTCTGGTCATTCCCAGCAATGGCCCCCCAAGCCTTCTTGGGCTGTGTGCCCACCAAGCAGCAGGCAGCTGACCAGATGTGGCTGGGTCTGTTAACCCTCCCTTCGACAACGTAGGTGTTCCCAGGCACAGCACCTGTGATGACGTAGGTGGTTGTACAGCCCTTGCTCTTTTCATGCATCGTTTTCAACTCGTAGATGTTCCACTGTCCATTGTTAAGACTGGTGTCCTGGGGCACGATATTGGTGAGGGTGAAGGTCGCCATCTTGCTCTCTTTACTATACAGATGGCCACAGGGGCTCAAATGGCCACGAGACAAACCAGTCATTTTGTCGTAGTCTTCACGGACAGCCTGGCTGTCTTTGATTTGGTCTAAAGTGAACTTGTGTTCATCTATGAGGACCGACTCTCTTTCCATCTCATTAAGATTATTTTTACTTATCAGCTGGACAGGGAAAGAGAAAGAGGTGTTAGAATGGGGAATGGGAGTAATGGAGAAGATTTCCCTGGAGCAGAAGTCTCTGATGGCCAAGATCCCATTTTGTCTTATCTCAGTGTATGAAAATGTATGATCTGAGAAATCATAGACGTGCCCCTCCCGCATGAATGCAAGAGCTCTAAAGAGAAAGCAGCTCAGAATGTGACTGCTCTCATTATGACTTGTGACCTTGGTGATCCAGCGTGCAGCCTGTGCTGGGAGCATGGATGGATGCATGAGACAAGGAGCATTTTCCGCTCCTGGCACTGAAAGGTGACTTTGGTGAGACACCTCCCCTGCCAAATCTGCTTCCCTTTCCTCCTGTCTCCACAGCCCAAATCGGCCCTGGGCTCTCCCTGGATCCCCTCATGCCACACTGTGATTCTGTGATTCTTTTGTGTTGTTGCTACAAGTGTACTTCACTTCTGGAACACCAGAAGTTGCCTCCTCTAACCCCACACACAGGGAGATGTGTCAGGAAATCAGTCCTGGAGCTGAGGTTTCCCTGGGAGGACTGCAGTTTGTTCAAGGATGAACATTTGTTCTTAGGAAGCAAAAAGATGTCATTGTAAATGGAATCTGTTACAGCAGTGCTAAGAATGTTTCTCAGAGCTGATCTGGGCCAGGGAGCATCTTCTGCAGTATCAATGAAAAGAAGATGCAAATGATCAGCCTCTGAGGGGGGCCTGTAACTTCAAAAAAGTCTTTGTGCAACTAAGTACTCCAAAAAGGCCTCTGGAGAAAGTTAGCAAAATCAAAGATATTTTGGGTGGCCTTGGTCCAAGGTCTAGGAAGAACATGCCAGATTAGACAGGGCTTGGAGCATGCTGGTCTAGGGGCAAGTGGCCTGGCCCATGCAGGGGAGTTGGATTGAGATGGTGTTTAAGGTTCCTTCCAAAACAAACCATTCTGTGATTCTACAAAGGGAGAGAAGTGTCAACCGTCCCTTGTCTGGAGGCTGCACTGGTGCAAGACCAGATTAGTATCTCGAGTTCCTATGCGTAATAGGATGAAATTATTATTTTTTTCCTAACGTCAATGTCTTTTTGTTCATATCTAGTGAAATGTATTTAGTCTTCCTCTGGAGTAGGGCATGTGGCTTCATTCCCTGGCTCATCTTCCCCCAAATGCCATCCTGCTACTCTGCCCTTGGCAATGAGAGGAATTGCCTCTTTTTCTCTTCTGCAATTGGCCTGGCCTGTTCTACTGAAGGTTTTCTGAAAGACATTTGTGAGGGCTCTATAGGCTGTGGACTTCTGTCTGTCTGCTGGATCCTTCTGGACCAAGCCTGAGCCAGAGGTGCTCAGGGGTCACTGCCCATGGATGGAGATCCCACCCTTCTGACTGGACTGGCACTGATGCTCCTCACTTTTCACTGCCTCAATCGTCACTCCAGAAATCCCTCCACAGTTAACCTGTCCGGCTCATCTCCAGTGCCTTTTCCCCCGAGGCTTTGGCCCTGCGTCACGTCACCCCATTCTGAGTTTTTTCTCAATTCTCTCATGCCACTCACAGAGCCTGTTTGGCTCTTCACTGGGAGCAGATAAGCTCTGTCAGGGATTCAGAACAGCTCAGGGCAAAGTAGGGATCAGATCCAGCAGGACTGTTGGTCCCTCAAGTGTAGCCTCTCTTGGATGCCTTTTCCCCATCACTTGGTCACCCACCACACAGGGAGAGGAATCATTTGACTTTGTCATGTGATGCAAAGTGATCTGATTTGCTGTTCCTGTCAGGTCAAGGCAGGAAACTGGGCACCTTTGGGATATAATTCCTCTCATTCTCCTGCTGATGTGTCAGATGCATGAGAGGACCCGTGTGGTGCAGGTGTTAGAAGTTGAATGAGAAAATTCCCATCCAGTGTGTCCATTTCCATATGTGTAGTGGTAGGGAATAGAAGTAGTAATTTAAGTGCTGCAGATCATCTCTGAGTGGTTGGAGGGTGATGTGCTGTGAGAGAGACACTCACCTGGGGCTCAACAAACCAGACTGATTCTGGTCCAATGCCAGATCCTGGCTGGTAGATGTAGGCAGAGTACACTGGAATTCTCCCATCTCTGTCGTACAGGGTTGCAAAGTGATAGGAATTCCTGTAGCGCTGGCAGATCCAGGCTGGTTTCTTTGGCTCCAGGACATTATTTGGGGGGGTTCCCCCATAGAAAAACTGGGGACAGCTTGCAAAGGGCATCACCACCTCGCTGTGCCCCAGCCAGAGGCAGCTGGCCAACACCTGCAGCAGCAGCAGCCACAGCATTGTGGGAGGATTTCAGGGAAGGGCTCTTGCTCCCCTGGAAGGCAAATGCAGAGGGACACTCAGCTTGGAGACAGCTGGTCATGGCCTGGAGCCTTTTTGTGCAGGGGCACAGAGCTGGCAGAGGAGGGGATCATGAGAGACCAGGAAAGGAGACATTTCTATCCTCTAGGATATGGAAAAATCATGAAGGCAGTAAGGGTGAAACCTAAAAGAGGGGTTAGGGACCTGGAGGAGGCAGCAAAGGGAGAACTCAGCCTGAGGAGAAAGGAGCAAAAGCCATAATCAGTGTAATCAGCTCTCAAAGCAATGTGAGCTTGCAACTGAGGCACAGTCCTGGGACAAGGTCACCTTTTCCCACCTCCCTCCTGCTCTGAGCACCTTCCCACAGCAGACACCTGCAGCTGGGCAGGGACTCTGCTCAGCCCCCTGCAGTGCTGAGCTGGGCTTTAATCTCATGGGGCATTGGGCAGGGAAAGAACAGCACTGGTGCACTTCCTACACATTTCTGGCCCTATCCAGGTTCACACAGACACGCAGCCCTTCCAGTCAGACCCAATATTGAACCTGAACCCCAAATGATCCACTTGGGGTCCTGCTTCTCAGCTGACATTGGGCAATGTCCTGCTGCTCACCTTGCATTTCCACAATATCCAACCCCAGGGTCTGAACTTGCAGACACATGGAGAGACAAAATGAAGGGGCCAAGCAGATGGTAGCAGCAAGCATGAGGGATTACACCTCTATCTTATCAGCACAGTGGCTGCTGCAATGCAAGCACTGAGGGGCACCTCTTCATGAGGTTCCTTGAGGTTCCTGCTGATGCCCACCCTTAGCTTTGCTGACTGATTTTCCTGTACAGTCAAAGGCACAGTTGCAGGAATTTCTTGGACAGCCACCTGTCCTATTTTGACTTTCTCAGTGCTGCTGTGATTCTCAGCAGTCAGTGAGATCATTCCTTTATGAGAAAAGTGCTGAAGAGCTCCCTGGGATTGCTGCAACCAAGCGAGGGGCTTTGTCTCCTTTCAGAGGCAGCACAGGTTGAGGATAACAGGGATGCTTCCATTTGCATTGCCAGACACTCAGTGGAATGATTTCATATTATCAGCATTTGGAATAAGGCAGCCAGGACAGGCAGTTGAAAGGGTTCCTGGGAGAGAAAGCTGCCACAGCCTCTAAAGCACAAAGCCCACCCTTGGCTGGGAAGGGTCTGAGCTGAGGACTGCTGAAGGCTTGACAAGTCACCTTGTACAGTTGATCTTTTCTTATGCATCTCCCTGACCCTCATCTCTCCATTTCCATTGGAATCAGGATGTTGAGCTGCACACAGCCCTGCTCTGACCCAACATTTGTGGTCCTTTTTCTCTTTTTCAGCCCTGGATCAGGAAGGTGGTGACCAATGAGCTGGAAACTGAGAACTGGAACCACAAGTTGGGACTTTTTACAGCACTGGGCAGAACATGCCCATAGCTGACCCAAATCAAACAGAGGAGTGTCTGAAAAGTTCTTCTGCATGACGCACTCCATGAGATTAAAATGTATCTAACTAACTTAATATCTAACTTAATAGATATATAGAAAACACCTACCTTGAGGAAGAACAGCACAGGATTCTGCTTGCAGCTCCAAAGTGGCAGAGGACTCTCAAATGTCTCTGCTGCAGTCTCAGACTGTCTGGGTTTATATGCTCTCCAGAAAGAGACAGTTGATGGATTTCCCAAGCAGTGATTCAGACCACACCTTGGTTTGTCCAGATGTTTTTTTGCAAGGTCATGGGTGGAGTTTTGGTAGTCAGTAATTTCTTGCTTCCTTCTTATTCAACAGTTTGATGTTAATTTTCAGATGAGCTGGCCTGGCTTTCTTTCCCAAGTCATTCCTTCTGTCCTTTTTATCCTGACTGACAGAAAATACTCAAGTGCTGCAAAATTTAGTGCATGCATAAGCTCTGATTGCTCCTTGGAGCTCAGCAACTCCAGCCTAGGCTTTGTCTGTATAATTTTACTCCAAAGCTCAGGAAGGACTTAGAGTATTGGAGACAATGGTGAGGAAGGAGCAAGAGCTTACCTTGCAGCAGAGTCTCAGAACTGAGAACTGAACCGTTCCTTCTGTCTTCTCCGTGGAGAAAGGACTGGTTGAATCCTCAGGACTGCCATTGCAATATAGAACTTTATATTTATTAATAGTCATAAATTTGCCCTTTCTCATAAACAGGGAATTGTACATAAAAGAGAAGTTTTCTATTTTTTTTCAGGGGAGTTTGTTCACACCCATTCTGAAATATGATGACAGGTGTTTGTCATAGTTTCCTCATAATTTCTCCCAAATTTGCTGACTTGTAGCATGGTATGTCAGCATCAGTTAACAGGGTCTGGTGACTTCCTTGATCATTTCATCAATTCCACCTGCATATGTTTCTGTTCCCAACAGAACAGCTCTGGTGACATTAGATGGACTGTCCTGTCTCTGAGGACACTCACATATTCACAAGCTGCTCTTCTGCAGCCTCACATTACATCATTCCTATGGCCAGGCTGCAAATGCTCTCTTGCCTGATTGCCATGGCTTTGGAACAGCTTCCTCCCAGCAGGCTGGGAAGGAGAAGGCTCTGGGGATACCTCAGAGCTCCTGCCAGTACCTGAGGAGTCTGCAGGACAGCTGGAGAGAGAGACTGTGGACAAGGGCATGGAGTTGATAGGTGTGCTGGGTTCAGAGTTAATTTTCCTGACAGTGGCAGGTCTGGGGCTGTGTTTGGACTTGTGCTGAACACAGAGTTGATAACACAGACATGTTTTTGGTTTTGCTGAGCAGAGCTTACACAGAGCCAAGGCCTTCTCAGCTTTTTGTACTGCCAGGCTGGCAAGGAGGCTGGGGGTACTTGGGAGGTTGGGAGGAGACAAAACCAGGACAGGTGACCCCAACTGACCAGAGAGATATTCCAGAGCATGTGAATTCGTGCTGAGTATATAAAGTGAAGGGAGGAAGGTGGAGGGAAGGGACATTTGGAGTGGTGGGTTTTATCTTCCCATGTAACTGTTAGGTGGGATGGGGCCCTGCTGTCCTGGAGGTGGCTGAACACCTTTCTATCCATGGGAAATGGTGAAAGAATTCCTTGTTGTGCTTTGCTTGTGTGCACAGCTTTTGCTTTCCCTGATAAAGCAAATAAAAGTATGTCCCACGATCACACAATCACTGAATTGTGTGGTTTTGGAGGACCTGTCAAGATCTTCTAGTCCAGGCTCCAGGCTCCAGCAGGATCAGCTAGAGCAGGTTGTCCAGAATGTTCTCTGCTGCATCTTCAGGTGTGTGGCACACTTAAAGTGGTTGGTCAGCAGCATTCCTGAACGCCTCCTTGCCTGGCTCCCAACAGAAGGGGCATTTTGCCCAGGTACAGCAAGTGAGAACCTCAGTGCAGGGAGTGTAACAGGAACTCACCCAGCACAACTGATAAGTAGTTCCTCAGAAATCTGAGGTGCCAGCTTACAATGTGACCTTATTAAAAGTTTGCGAACAGGAAGGTTTGCCTCCTTGATGGACCAAAGAAGAATTTTTCAGCTGCTCTCTCAAGCAGAGGCCAGAAGATGCCACTGTCTTGATTCTCCTGTTTCCTTCTCTTTTGGGACAGCACATGGCAACATGTTCAGTCCATGGAATGTGAACCCTTGGTGTTATTGGAAAAGGACTAAGCAAGCTGCATGGTCCAAGCCACTTTGCAGTGTGGTGGCCTTAGGTCGCAATGTCTCCTGATGGCTCCCAGCAAAAATAATATTTCCTTGGTTTCTAAAATGACTGTGACACACTGGAACCCAGAGCTCTCGTCAAAGATGGACAGACACAGAGCAAACTGCAAAGTTACCCTCCCTTGTCAGTGCAGCTGCATCTTCCCAGGGAACAGAGGTGCTTCCCACCCCACCGTGGGCATGGACCTGCTCTGGGCTCAGCAAAGGGCTGCATCCCTCTTCCCCACTCACACCAGGCCCAGCAGAAAACAGAGGAAATGCCAGATGAAAGGTGCGTGGCAGCATGCTTGTGGGGCTGGGGCAGCCCTGTGCTCAGCTCCAAGCTGAGCTGCTCTGAGAAGCACAGAATCATTTCTGTTGGAAAAGGCCTCTGAGGTCATGGAGCCCAACCTTTGACCAAACACCACCATGGCACTGAGTGCCACATCCAGGGCACTGATAATCCACCACATCCTCAGGCAGTCCATGTTGAATCACCCTTTCTGTGAAGAAATTCCTCCTGATGTCCCAGCAGAATCTCCCCTGGTGCAGGTTGAGGCCTCGTCCTCTCATTGTCTCGCTGCTTGCCTAGGAGAGAATGCTGGCCCCCAGCTGGCTACACCTTCTTTTCAGGGAGCTGTGGAGAGAAATAATCTCTCAGAGCCCGTTCTTCTGGGCTAAAGAACCCCAGCTAATGGCGCTCCAAGAGATGGGACTGATTGCTCAGATGCAAAAATTTGGTTTATTGATCCCAAAGCTTCAGTGTATATACCTTTCCAGTATCTATACATTTCAGCTGTTACTAATAAATAGGTGCTCCCTTAAGCAATAATAACTGTAGCAACCCTATCTAATGTTTCTTAATAACAGTGCTTAACTACAGGCAAGCAGAGACCCCTACAAGCATGTACAGGCTTACATAAGCTAAGCATAATCAGCATATCACTCCCTTCTGCTTCCCTCCTCAGGGTACGGTCTGCCACGGCCGCAGTGCCTGCCAAGGCTTACGGCCTACCAATGCTAACGTGTCCATGTCTGGGATGAGCTGGGCAGAACTCTCATTCCTGCTCTCCTGCTGCATCTCTACACTCAGCTGTCCCAGCTGCTCCTCACAGGCCTTCCCCTCCGTGCCCTTCCCCAGCTTCATGGCCTTGCTCTGCTCTGGCTGCAGAGGTGGCCTCGGCCCATGGATCCAGCCTGTCCAGATCCCTCTGCAGAGCCTTCCTGCCCTCCAGCAGGCTGAGTCTCCCACCAAGCCTGGCATCATCTCTGATCTTTCTGAGGCTTCCCTGGATCCCCTCACCAGATCAGCAGTACAGATATTGAACAGAACTAGGCCCAACACTGGTCCCTGGGGCACACCGCCTGTGGCCGGACACCAGCTGGATGTGGCACCGTTCAGCAGCACTCTCTGGGCCTGGACATCCAGACAGTTCCTGTCCCAGCCAAGAGAGCAGCTCTGCAAGCCGTGGGCTGACGGCTTTTCCAGGAGAATGCCGTGGGAGACTGTGCCAAAGGCTTTGTGTGAGTCCAGGTAGACACTTGCACAGCCTCCCCCTCATCCACTGGGCCGGGCGTCTGTCATCAGTGAGATCAGGTTCTCTAGGCAGGAGCTGCCTGTCCTAAAGCCCTGCTGGCTGGAACTGATGCCTTGGTTATCCTGTGTGTGCTGTGCAATCACACTCAGGACAATCTGCTCCAGAACTCTTCTGGGAAGCAAGGTCAGGTGGACATTCCTGTAGCTGCCCAGATTCTCCTTGCAGCCCTTCTTGTGGATGGGTGTCACAATGGCCAAACTCCAGGCATCTGGGACCTCCCCAGACACCCAGCACTGGTCAGAAGTGATGGAAGGTAACAGAATTTCTTAGAGAACATGGACATGAGGTATTGTGGAATGCGATTTGAACTTTCCTATCTGGGCCTCAAGCTTGGGCCTGTGTAGAAGTAGATAAGCCTGTGGTGCAGGTAAAATTTAGATTAGGGTGTGTGTATGCATTAGATAAGAGAGTTATAGTGGAACTATGGTGGCTACCTTAAACTGAGATTGTTTGCATTCCTTTTCACGCTGAATACCAATTAGAAAACACCGGCAACTGTAAATTATTTGAAACTGTCTATAACCGGCCATTTTGGGAATAAAGGGGAGGACGTATGATTTCACCATATTGATTGTGTTCTGTGTTGCTCTGTCCAGCTTCCAAATAATTAACAGAGGCCCTGGTTTCAATGGAAAGCAACACTGCTCATGGATGTAATAAGGCAGAATCCAAGCTGATCCTTTTCTCTCTTGGGCTGCCCATGTGTTTCACAAGCTTGCTGTGGATGGCAGGGCACTTCTGATTACTGCCAGAGGTAAAGGTCCTGGGAAGTTGATAGAGGTGGCGCTGATGGACTTGCTGTTTTGGTTTTGCACCACCTGGTTTTTGGTAGCAGGGGGCCCACAGAGATGGCCTCAGTGAGAAGCTGCTAGAAGCTTCCACCATGTCTGGCAGATGCAGTCCCTGATGGCTCTGAAGAAGGACATGCTGCTGAACCACAGCTGGGCCAATTAAAGATGTTGATAATGCCTCTCTGATAACATATTTAAGAAGAAGAAAATGAAAACAAAGTGGGGCGTGCAGTTTTCATTCCAGCCAAAGAAGAGGAGGAGGTGAGAACATGTGAGGGAAACAACATGGAGACATCAAGGTCTCCATGGGGAAGGAGGTGCTCCTGGTGCCAGACCCAAGATTCCTCTGCAGACCATGGTGATGACCATGGTGAAGCAGCTGTGCCTCTGCAGCCTGTGGGGATCTACTGGAGATGCAGCGATCCACCCACAGCCCGTGGTGGAAGAGCCCACACCGGAGCAGGTGGATGCCTGGAGGAGGCCGTGATCTAGTGGGAGACCCAGTGGAGAGATGGATCTCCTGCTCCCAGGCTGGAGCAGCCTCTCCTTGGAGGACTGCACCCTATGGAAGAATGCCACATGCCACAGCAGATTTGGGAGGACTGTGTGGCTGTGGGAGGGACTCGTGTTGCAGCAGTTTTGGTTGGCCTGCTACTCTAGAGAGAGTGGAGCCACACTGCAGAGGTTCAAGGAGAACTGTCTCCCATGGGAGGGACCCCACAGTGCAGCAGGGGAGGGACTCCTGTCCCTGAGCATGGGAAGAAAACCTTGCGTGATGAACAAACAAAACCCCTACAGTCTGTCTCCCTGTGGTGTTGGTGGGAAGCAGGGAAGGGTTGAGAGAAGAAAAGGTGTCTCTACGGGTTATTTTACTTCTCATTATCCTCCTCTGATTTTGTCAGTAATGAACTCCTTTTCTATCTCTAAGTTGAACCTGTTTTACTCTGGAGTGTTTCCTCCCAGTCCTTATCTCAACTCATGAACCCTTAATGAATTTTTTTCTCTCTCCTCTGTCCAGCTGTGGCAGGGGAGGGTGAGTGGGCAGCTTTTGAGGGTGCCTGGCATTTGGCCAGTGTCAAACCATGACACTTGGTCGAGCATGCAGCGGTTCCAGAACCTGGCAAGTGGGGGCAGTGGGGCATGGGATGAGCAATGGTGAGGATGAGTGTGGTCTCAAGCTGAAGCTGGTGTGCAGAGGTGGGTGAGCGAGTCAGAGGGAGCCCCCCGAGGTACAGCAAAGGTGTCTGCAGACGTTCCTCAGCCTGAAATCGCACTGATGCTTTCATCCCATCAGGAGCTGTGTCAGCAATTGATGCCAGGAGAAAAAAATCCATCCAGGAAGAGGACCTGAGATTTCAGGAGCTGTCCAGCAAAGGCAGTGAGAGTGATGTGCTCACTTTGCTCTCCTAAAAAGCAAACTCTTCTCCTAGGTGTCTGTGCAGCCCAGCTGGCACAAGGCAGGGCTCTTGCTGCTCTGGTAGCTGGGGGCAACAGGAGCAGAACTCCATGGTGCTCCCAGGCAGTGCCCCGTGTCTGTGCTGGGATCTGCTCCCCTGTGCTCAGGTGTGCAGAGCCCTTGGAGCTGCCCCTGGGGAATGGGCCTGGCCTGTGGCTGCTGGCCCAGGTGGGGCTGGGTGTTGCCCAGGATCCTGCAGCACATCAGCCAGCCCCAGTGAGGCTCTGCAGACCTCAGGGCAGCTGCAGTGGCCCAGGGTGCATCTCTTGATGCAGCTGAGGCAGGCCTGGAGCTCTGCTGGCTGCAGTCAGAGCAGGGACCCCAGCACAGCTGGAGACACCTGCATGGGGCTGCCTCAGTCTGCACCTCCAGCAGAACCTGTGTTTCAGTGCAGCCCCCAAACAGGTTGGTTCTTGCTGAGCAATGAGACCCAGTAGGACGATGAACAACAGCTCCTGAGCTGACAAGTCCAGTCCCAAGGTGGCACCTCTGAGAATCAGCCTGCATGAGCTGTTGGCACCCTGGCCCACTTTGTTCATGCCCATTGCCTGGAGAATAACTGGTGTCTGAAGATGACACTTCTGAGGGTGTAATAACATCCTCAGATTGCATCTGGACCCCCAATGTCCTGCAAGGGTGCTCTGGGCACTGTGACATTCCTGGTGGTGGTAGATATTTGATTCAGAAGCCACTTGTGGTTTCTATAAGACGTGATCCTGCAATCCAGCACTGCAGCAAATAACTTTTATTGTAAGCTCTGGCAAACTCAATGATGTGGCACACATTGATCTTTTACAACCATTGAATACATTTGCCCAAATCAGTTTCCCATAAATCTGCAGAAAAGCTTCAGAAGCAGAGCAGAGAAGGAAGGTATCCAAGGAGTGCATCACAGGAATTCAGCTTTGGCTGCTCAAAGCTTTCTCTAGATCTGATGCCAAAGCCTGCCTGTCGGATACATCCCGTGCTGCTGTCATTTGCAGTTTCAAAAGCAAGCAAACAAAAGCATGTCTCAGCATCACAGAATCACTGAATTGTTGGGTTTTGGAGGGACCTCTCAAGATCTTCTAGTCTGGGCTCCAGGCTGCAGCAGGACCAGCCTAGAGCAGGTTGTCCAGCATCATGTATTGTTGGGGGTTGGGTATCTGCAGACATGGAGATGTCCAGACAAGATCTCTGGGCAATGTGAGGTGCCCTGGTCCCACAGCCTTCCTAAGGAGGTGAAGGACAGGTCAGCTGCACACCCTCAGGGACAGCTGAAGAGGAGAGGACTGGTTCCTGAGAGCTCTCTCCTGAGATGGGCAGCCAAGCAAAGCAGCTGGAGGCTGTGCCCACATCTTGGTGCCTTTGAGCACAGGAGGAGGTGCCCTGAGGGACAGAGCTGGAAACACACCAGAGAAGGAAGCAGCACAGACACTGCACAGGACATTGGTCCCCCTCTACTCTGCTCTGCTGAGACCCCACCTGCAGTGCTGCCTCCAGCTCTGGGGCCCACAGCACAAGAAGGATACAAAGCAGTTGGTTTGGAGTGGAGTCCAGTGGAGGCCATGAAAGCTCTGCGAGGGCTGGAGCATGTCTGCTCTGGAGAGAGGGTGGGAGAGCAGGGGATGTTCAGGCTGGAGAAGCCTCCTGAGAGTCCAGGACCTAAAGGAACTCTGAGAGGGCTGGAGAGAGTCTTTGGACAAGGCTGAGGAGTGACAAGACAAGAGGGAATGATTTAATAATGAGTGAGGGCAGGGTGAGATGGGATCTTCTAAAGAAGTAAATTACTGTGAGCAGGCTGTGGTATGAGCAAAATTTACCCAGAGATGATTGGACTGTCCCATCCCTGGAAGTATTCAAGGCCAGGCTGGGAAGGGCTTGGAACAACCTCGTGTAGGGGAAGACATCCCTACCCATGACAGGCAGGTCACAATGAGATGATCTTTAAGACCTTAAGGTCCCATCAAAGCCAACCCATTCTGTGATTCTGTGACACTGGGAAAAGTTGCTGAGCCTTTTCCATCAAGATGTGAGGCTTATTGCCGAGGACAGGCATTGTTGAAGAGAGTAACCGTTCTCCCCCCATAGAGCCCCCTCAACCTGTCCTCCAGCTCTCCCAGGCTGAGGTTCTCCACCTTGTTCTGGTCATTCCCAGCAATGGCCCCCCAAGCCTTCTTGGGCTGTGTGCCCACCAAGCAGCAGGCAGCTGACCAGATGTGGCTGGGTCTGTTAACCCTCCCTTCGACAACGTAGGTGTTCCCAGGCACAGCACCTGTGATGACGTAGGTGGTTGTACAGCCCTTGCTCTTTTCATGCATCGTTTTCAACTCGTAGATGTTCCACTGTCCATTGTTAAGACTGGTGTCCTGGGGCACGATATTGGTGAGGGTGAAGGTCGCCATCTTGCTCTCTTTACTATACAGATGGCCACAGGGGCTCAAATGGCCACGAGACAAACCAGTCATTTTGTCGTAGTCTTCACGGACAGCCTGGCTGTCTTTGATTTGGTCTAAAGTGAACTTGTGTTCATCTATGAGGACCGACTCTCTTTCCATCTCATTAAGATTATTTTTACTTATCAGCTGGACAGGGAAAGAGAAAGAGGTGTTAGAATGGGGAATGGGAGTAATGGAGAAGATTTCCCTGGAGCAGAAGTCTCTGATGGCCAAGATCCCATTTTGTCTTATCTCAGTGTATGAAAATGTATGATCTGAGAAATCATAGACGTGCCCCTCCCGCATGAATGCAAGAGCTCTAAAGAGAAAGCAGCTCAGAATGTGACTGCTCTCATTATGACTTGTGACCTTGGTGATCCAGCGTGCAGCCTGTGCTGGGAGCATGGATGGATGCATGAGACAAGGAGCATTTTCCGCTCCTGGCACTGAAAGGTGACTTTGGTGAGACACCTCCCCTGCCAAATCTGCTTCCCTTTCCTCCTGTCTCCACAGCTCAAATCAGCCCTGGGCTCTCCCTGGATCCCCTCATGCCACACTGTGATTCTGTGATTCTATGATTCTGTGATTCTTTTGTGTTGTTGCTACAAGTGTACCCCATTTCTGGAACACCAGAGGTTGCCTCCTCTAACCCCACACACAGGGAGATGTGTCAGGAAATCAGTCCTGGAGCTGAGGTTTCCCTGGGAGGACTGCAGTTTGTTCAAGGATGAACATTTGTTCTTAGGAAGCAAAAAGATATCATTGTAAATGGAATCTGTTACAGCAGTGCTAAGAATGTTTCTCAGAGCTGATCTGGGCCAGGGACATCTTCTGCAGCATCATTGAAAAGAAGATGCAAATGATCAGCCTCTGAGGGGGGCCTGTAACTTCAAAAAAGTCTTGGGGAAACCAAATACTCCATAAAGGCTTCTTGAGAAAGTTACCAAAATCAAAGATTTTTTGGGTGGCCTGGGTCCAAGGTCTAGGAAGAACATGCCAGATTAGATAGGGCTTGGAGCATGCTGGTCTAGGGGCAAGTGGCCTGGCCCATGCAGGGGAGTTGGATTGAGACGGTGTTTAAGGTTCCTTTCAACACAAACCATTCTGGGATTCTACAAAAAGAGAGAAGTGTCAACCGTCCCTTATCTGGAGGAATTGGTGCAAGACCAGATTAGTATCTCGAGTTCCTATGCGTAATAGGATGAAAGGATTTTTTTTTCCTAACTTCAGTGTCTTTTTGTTCATATTGAGTGAAATGTATTTAGTCTTCCTCTGGAGTAGGGCATGTGGCTTCATTCTCTGGCTCAGCTTCCCCCAAATGCCATCTTGCTACTCTGCCCTTGGCAATGAGAGGAATTGCCTCTTTTTCTCTTCTGCAATTAGCCTGGCCTGTTCTACTGAAGGTTTTCTGAAAGACATTTGTGAGGACTCTATAGCTGGACTTCTGTCTGTCTGCTGGATCCTTCTGGACCAAGCCTGAGCCAGAGGTGCTCAGGCGTCACTGCCCATGGACGGAGATCCCGCCCTTCTGACTGGACTGGCACTGATGCTCCTCACTTTTCCCTGCCTCAAATGTCACTCCAGAAATCCCTCCACAGTTAATCTGACCCTCTCATCTCCAGTGCCTTTTCCCCCGAGGCTTTGTCCCTGGGTCACGTCACCCCATTCTGAGTTCCTCCTCACTTCTCACACACCACCCACAGAGCCTGTTTGACTCTTCACTGGGAGCAGATAAGCTCTGTCAGGGAGGACAAAACAGTTCAGGGCAAAGTGGGGATCAGATCCAGCAGGACTGTTGGTCCCTCAAGTGTAGCCACTCTTGGATGCATTTTCCCCATCACTTGGTCACCCACCACAGCAGGGCACAGGGAGGAGAATCATTTGACTTTGTAATGTAATGCAAAGTAATCTGATTTGCTGTTCCTGTCAGGTAAAGGCAGGAAACTGGGCACCTTTGGGATATAATTCCTCTCATTCTCCTGCTGATGTGTCAGATGCATCAGAGGAACCATCTGATCATGTGGTGCAGATGTTTGAAGTTCAGTGAGAAAATTCCCATCCAGTGTGTCCATTTATGTGTGTGTATAGTGAGGTTGTAAGAAATAGAAAAGTTGGGTTAAATGCTGCAGTTATCTTCTTATGGTTGGAGGGTGATGTGCTGTGAGAGAGACACTCACCTGGGGCTCAACATACCACCACTTATGAGGTCTCTTGTCAGTTCCAGGCTGGTAGATGTAGGCAGAGTACACTGGAATTCTCTTCTCTCTGTCATACAGGGTGGCAAAGCGATAGGAATTCCTGTAGCGCTGGCAGATCCAGGCTGGTTTCTGCGGCTCCAGGACATCATTTGGGGGGGTTTCCTCATAGAAGAACTGAGGACAGCTTGCAAAGGACGTCACCACCTCGCTGTGTCCCAGCCAGAGGCAGCTGGCCAACACCTGCAGCAGAAGCAGCCTCAGCATTGTGGGAGGATTTCAGTGAAGGGCTCTTGCTCCCCTGGAAGGCAAATGCAGAGGGACATTCAGCTTGGAGACAGCTGGTCATGGCCTGGAGCCTTTTTGTGCAGGGGCACAGAGCTGAGAGAGGAGGGGATCATGAGAGACCAGCAAAGGAGACATTTCTGTCCTCTAGGATATGGAAAAAATCATGAAGGCAGTAAGGGTGAAACCTAAAACAGGGCTTAGGTGTCCGGAGGAGGCAGCAGAGGGAGAACTCAGCATGAGGAGGAAGGAGCAAAAGCCATAACCAGCGTCCTCAGCTCTCAAAGCAACATTAGCTTGCAACTGAGGAACAGTCATGGATAAGGTCACCTTTTCTCACCTCCCTCCTGCTCTGAGCACCTTCCCACAGCAGACACCTGCAGCTGGGCAGGGACTCTGCTCAGCCCCCTGCAGTGCTGAGCTGGGCTTTAATCTCATGGGGCATTGGGCAGGGAAGGAACAGCACTGCTGCACTTCCTACACATTTCTGGCCCTATCCAGGTTCACACAGACACGCAGCCTTTCCAGTCAGACCCAATATTGAACCCCAAATGATCCACTTGGGGTCCTGCTTCTCAGCTGACACTGGGCAATGTCCTGCTGCTCACCTTGCATTTCCACAATATCCAAGTCCAGGGTCTGAACTTGCAGACACATGGAGAGACAAAATGAAGGGGCCAAGCAGATGGTAGCAGCAAGCATGAAGGATTACACCTCTATCTTATCAGCACAGTGGCTGCTGCAATGCAAGCACTGAGGGGCACCTCTTCCAGACATTCCTTGGGGTTCCTGCTGATGCCCACCCTTAGCTTGGATGACTGATTTTCCTGTACAGTCAAAGGCACAGTTGCAGGAATTTCTTGGACAGCCATCTGTCCTATTTTGACTTTCTCAGTGCTGCTGTGATTCTCAGCAGTCAGTGAGATCATTCCTTTATGAGAAAAGTGCTGAAGAGCTCCCTGGCATTGCTGCAACCAAGCAAGGGGCTTTGTCTCCTTTCAGAGGCAGCACAGGTTGGGGATAACAGGGATGCTTCCATTTGCATTGCCAGACACTCAGTGGAATGATTTCATATCATCAGCATTTGGAATAAGGCAGCCAGGACAGGCAGTTGAAAGGGTTCCTGGGAGAGAAAGCTGCCACAGCCTCTAAAGCACAAAGCCCCCCCTTGGCTGGGAAGGGTCTGAGCTGAGGACTGCTGAAGGCTTGACAGGTCACCTTGTACATTTGCTCATTTCTTATTCATCTCCCTGACCCTCATCTCTCCATTTCCATTGGATTCAGGATTTTTAAGCTGCATACAGCCCTGCTCTGACCCAACATTTGTGGTCCTTTTTCTCAGCCCTGGATCAGGAAGGTGGTGACCAATGAGCTGGAAACTGAGAACTGGAACCACAAGTAGGAACTTTTTACAGCACTGGACAGAGCATGCCCATAGCTGCCAAATCCAGCACAGGAGTGTCTGAAAAGTCCTTCTGCATGACTCACTCCATGAGATTAAACTGTATCTAAATGAATATCTAACTTAATAGATATATAGAAAACCCCTACCGTTGGTAAGAGCAGCACAGGATTCTGCTCACAGCTCCAAAGTGGCAGAGGACTCTCAAATGCCTCTGCTGCAGTCGCAGACTGTCTGGGTTTATATGCTCTCCAGAAAGAGACATTTAATAGATTTCCCAAGCAGAGATTAGAGTTCAGACTGCATTTCTATTTTTCTAGAGGTTTTTTGCAAGGTCATGGCTGGTGTTTTGGTAGCCAATAATTTCTTGCTTCCTTCTTATTCAATGTTTTGATGTTAATTTTCAGGTGAGCTGGCTTGACTTTCTTTCCCAAATCATTCCTTCTGTCCTTGTCATCCTGACTGACAGAAAATACTCAAGTGCTGCAAAATTCAGTGCATGCATAAGCTCTGATTGCTCCTTGGAGCTCAGCAACTCCAGCCTAGGCTTTGTCTGTATAATTTTACTCCAAAGCTCAGGAAGGACTTTGAATATTGGAGACAATGGGGAGGAAGGAGCAAGAGCTTACCTTGAAGCAGAGTCTCAGAACTGAGAGCTGAACCGTTCCTTCTGTCTTCTCCCTGGAGAAAGGACTGGTGGAATCCTCAGGAGTGCCACTGCAATATATACCCAGACAAAAATTTGCCTCGTCTTAAAAACAGGGAATTACATAGAAAAGAGAAGTCTTCTATTTTTATTAAGGGACTTTATTCACATCCATCCTGATATATGTTGACCATTGTTTATTTCCACAGAATATCTCAAATTTGCTGACTTGCAGCATGGTATGTCAGCATCAGTTAAATATATACCCAGTCATAAATTTGCCCTTTCTTATAAACAGGGAATTACATAGAAAAGAGAAGTTTTCTTTTTTTTTTTTTATTTAGAGGAGTTTGTTCATACACACCCTGAAATGGGCTGACAGTTGTTTTTTATGATTTCCTCAGAATATCTCCCAAATTTGCTGACCTGCAGCGTGATATGTCAACATCAGTTAAGACGGTCTGGTGACTTCCTTGATCATTTCATCAATCCCACCAGCTGCAGCTGCTGCTGCTCCAGCACCTGCACGTGTTTCTGTTTCCAATAGAACAGCTCTGGTGACATTAGATGGACTGGCCTGTCTCTGAGGACACTCACATATTCACAGGCTGCTCTTCTGCAGCCTCACATTACATCCTTCCTATGGCCAGGCTGCAAATGCTCTCTTGCCTGATTGCCATGGCTTTGGAACAGCTTCCTCCCAGCAGGCTGGGAAGGAGAAGGCTCTGAGGATACCTCAGAGCTCCTGCCAGTACCTGAGGAGTCTGCAGGACAGCTGGAGAGAGAGACTGTGGACAAGGGCATGGAGTTGATAGGTGTGCTGGGTTCAGAGTTAATTTTCCTGACAGTGGCAGGTCTGGGGCTGTGTTTGGACTTGTGCTGAACACAGAGTTGATAACACAGAAACGTTTTTGTGTTATCACAGAGCCAAGGCTTCTTCTGCTTTTTGTACTGCCAGGCTGGCAAGGAGGCTGGGGGTACTTGGGAGGTTGGGAGGAGACAAAACCAGGACAGGTGACCCGAACTGACCAGACAGATATTCCAGAGCATGTGAATTCGTGCTGAGTATATAAAGTGAAGGGAGGAAGGAGGAGGGAGGGGACATTTGGAGTGGTGGGTTTTGTCTTCCCGTGTAACTGTTAGGGGGGTTGGGGCCCTGCTGTCCGGGAGGTGGCTGAACACATTTCTATCCATGGGAAATGGTGAAAGAATTCCTTGTTGTGCTTTGCTTGTGTGCAGAGATTTTGCTTTCCCTGTTAAGATGTCTTTACCTCCACCCACAAGTTTTCCAGCTTTTTCCCTTCCACTTGTCTCCCTGATCGCCATGGTTGGGGATTGAGGGAGGGGCTACGTGGGGCATGGCTGCAGGCTGGGGTTAAACCCCGACATTAGGACGAGGTGAAATGGCTTGAAGTGGAAGGAGTGTAGGTTCAGATTGGATATTAGGAAGGAATTTGTCACTGTGGGGGTGCTGGAGCCCCAGCCCAGGTTGCCCACAAAATGAGACTGCCCCATCCCTGGGAAGCGTCCAAGGCCAGGATGGACAGGGCTTGTAGCAAGCCAGGATAGTGGAAGGTGTCCCTGCCCATGGAAGGGTGGGGAACTAACTGGTCCTTAAGGTCTTTTCCAATCCAGAATGTTCTGTGAGTCAATGAGCATTCATTCACTCAAAACTAAACTGAGTGTACTAGACTCTTGTTCTTTCATTTCCACAAGTCCAGGAATAATGAAATGATGAGTTGGTTGTTACAACCAGAAATACACAGAGAAATGTCTTCGATCAAAGTTTGTTTAAACACATTGGTTGAGTCCTGTGCTTGCTTTTGTCTTTGTTAACCTGGCACTGATGACTTAAACTAAGTGGATTTTAGCTAGGATGAGGGAGAAGGCCAAGAAGAAGCAGATGTGGTGGAGGTGGGGCAGATTCCTCCTTTCAGATGAGGCCCAACTGACAGAACAGAGCAGGGCCCAACAGTGGTCACATCATTAGAAGAGGCCATAAACCATCAAAGACCCCCAAGTGTCCCCCAACTCCACAGTGCTGCATGACACGGTGTAAAACCCATCCCAAGGGAAAAGTGGGGCAGTCCAACATAATCCTGAACACACAAAACCTGTTGAACTCTTTGTTGTGCTGGCCCCCAGCCCCAAAGGATCAAGACTGAGGACATCAAAGTTGCAATTCTTGTTACTGGAGCGATGGGCATGTCTTGTATGAGCTGTTGACACCCTGACCCACTTTGTTCATGCCCATTTCCAGAAGAATAACTGATGTCTGATGCTGACACTTGTGTGGGTGTCATAACATCCTCTGATATTGTTTGGACACCTGTTGGACAGGCAAGAATGGTCTGGGCACTGTGACATTACAGCCAGTGGAAATTTCAGTGGGAAGTCAGCTTGTGGTTTCTGTATGAGATGAGCCTTCAGTTCAGCACTGCAGCAAGTGAACTTTATTCTGAACAGCTGTATTTTGTCTGGCTGAGGTAGAGTTCCCAGCCCTTACAGTGCTGTGCTTTGCATTGGAAGGGCGTTGATGACAGATCGGTGTTTTGGCTACTGCCGAGCAGCGCTCTCCCTCTGACATTCCTTCTCCCATCAAAGGGGATGGGAGTGGGGAAGATCCTGGGAGGGGACACAACCAGGCCAGCTGACTCAAATTAGCCAAAGGGATGTTCCATACCATATGACTTCAGCTCAGATATATAAGCTAACGGAGAGAGGAGGAGGGGGGGAATTTGTGAGTTTTCAGTGTTGGCCTTCCAGAGGAATCGTTGTGCGTACTGAGGCCCTGCTTCCCAAGAACTGTCCGAACATCTGATGAACATCTGAACACTGCTGATGTGCAGTAGAGACAGACTTTTGTCTCCTTAGCTCTTACATGTGAAGACACACACCTTCCTGGATTGTGTGCTGTCACAGATGACACGAAAAGAACCACATGAGGACACGCAGGTGTGCAGAGCAGGAAAAAGGGGCGAATTTATTTACAAAACTCAATTTTATACATTTCCTAAGGGGCCTGTGGATTGGAGGATGGAATTCCACCTCTCAAACCACATTGGTCAAGCCAACTGTCAATCAACTTTCTCCTCCCAGCTAGAAATATGTAAACAATGAAAGACAGCAAAACATGGCCATTGTTTACAGTACAAACTGTGAGAAGGTAAAAATTCTGACTCCAATATGAAGAACATTACAGGAGGCTTAGAAAAGTCTTCAAAACCAGGGTGACAGTGTGCGTGTGGAGATTCCCCCTTGGAGTGCAGATGCCTCTGAAGGTCACCTCTCAGGGTTGAGCCAAAGAGATTTTACCATGGTCAAATGGTCATTTGACCATTCATATAGGTGAGTAACATCAATCTCTATTTAACTGTTTTTGCTGGTTTTAATATAACTGCTTTAATATATTTGCTTCAATACTGCTTCATAGTACACAATACCATACTAGTAGTTATAGCTTCCATACTGTGAACTAAATAATTCTGATTAACATATTTTTGCCTTATCATTATCATCCTAGATCATATATGATTATGTAAATATGTATGGTTTGCAATCCTCAAACCTGTAGGACAAGTTGTATAAAGTTTGAATTACATCTCTACAATCCTTTAGACATAAACAGTTGACAAAATCTGGGGCTAAGACTGGATTCAGCTGAACCCCGACAGGTCCCTAAGAAGGAGCTTACCAAGTAAGGGGGTCCTTTCTACAGCTCATGACCCAATAGAAGGTTTCTCTATTAACCTTTGCTTGAAGCTCCCATTCTGCCCACAAAACCACCCTCAAATGACCTCCCAAGATCCCTAAATGCTCATGGTCAAAAGGAACAACAAAAACCAGAAGACATGTAAAATTTCACGAGGTTTTATTAGTAAATTACACAGTTGGCATAGAAATTGTTTTGTTAGTCTCTAAACTACTCTAAAGTACGTGGCAGTGGGTATTCTTTTATTGATAAATTTCCTGAAGACAGGTTTTCTCACTTCCTACTAGAAATTAGATATCATGTAAAGTCTGAGAGAACAGACCTTCCTGGAAAAGACTCAGAGGCCTTTGGGAGTCCTGGGTTGTCTTGTTCTCTTCTACAATCCATTTGTTCCCCTCTGCTCTGTTCTGGTGAGACCCCTGCAGTGCTGCCTCCAGCTCTGGGATCCACAACAGAAGAAGGACACAAAGCTGTTGGAGTGGAGTCCAGAGGAGTCCACAAAGATGCTCCAAGAGCTGGAGCACATCTACTCTGGAGAGAGGGTGAGAGAGCTGAGGGTGAGAGAGCCTGGAGAAAAGAAGGTTCTTGGGAGAACTTGGACCCTTTCCAGTGTCTAAAGGGTTTTAAAAGAGAGAGGGACTTTGGACAAGGGTATGGAGTGCTGGGACAAGAGCGAATGGCTTTAAACTGAAAGCAGGTGTTGGATTAGATGTTAAGAAGAAATTCTTTACTGTCTGGGTGGTGAGGCCCTGGCATAGGTTGTCCAGGGAAGTTGTAGCCGCTCCATCCCTGGCAGTGTCCAAGGCCAGGTTGGACAGGGCTTGAAGCAACCTGGGATAGTGGAAGGTGTCCCTGCCCATGGCAAGGGAGCTGAGACTACATGGATGGTGTTTGAAATTCCTTCCAGCTCAAACCAGTGATTCTATGACATGTGACAAAAGCTCCTGAGCCTGTTCCACCCAAGATGTGAGGCTTATTCCCGGGGACAGTCACTGTCAAACAGGGAAACCTGTCCCCTCCCATAGAGCTCAGTTAAGGTGTCCTCCAGCTCCCCCAGCGTGAGGAGCTCAACCTGGTTCTTGTCATTCTCAGCAATGACCGCCCACGCCTTTATGTAGCTGTTGTCCACCACGCAGCAGGCAGCTGCCCAGAGGTGGCTGGGTTTATTAACCCTGCCCTTGGCGATGTAGTTGTTCCCAGGCACAGCACCCACGATGGCATAGGTGGTTTTACATCCCTGGGTCCTCCTGATCATCGTTTGCTGCTCGTAGTTGTTCCAGGCACCGCCGTTGAGTTTCTCATCCTGGGGCACGATGTTGGTGAGGGTGAAGGTGGCCACCCTGCTGCTGTAGTCATCGTGGTGGCCGTTGGGGTTCAAATGGCCCCGGTTCAAACCCGACAGGTTCTTGTAGTCATGAAGGATAGCCTGGCTCTGGCTGAGTTTCTCTAAGCTGACATTGTATCGATTTAAGAGTGTCCACTCTTTTTCCATAGTTTTGGGAAAAGCTGGGCCAATCAGCTTGACAGGAAAAGAAAAGAAAAAGGTGTTAGTATTGGGGATGGGGAAAATGGAACAGATTTCCCTAGAGCAGAAGTCTCTGAGTGTCAAGATCCTATTTTTCATCTGATCCTGATGTGGTACAATGCCAGATCAGTTGCTTGAGTTCCTACGAGGAACAAGTGCAAATATTTTTTTTTATTTCAGGAATTCATTTCACATTTAGAGGATTATATATGGCTTTCCTTTGGAACACTGCCTATGGGTTTCTTCTGTGGTTCATTTTCACCCAAATCAATCCTGCCACTCTGTCCTTAGCAATGACATGAATTTCCTCTTTTTGTGTCCCTTATTTCCTTGGCCTGTTTTCCTAAAGTTCTGAAGTTTGTCTTGTGGAGTTCTGTCTGTCTGCTGGATCCTTCTGGACCAAGCCTGAGCCAGAGGTGCTCAGGGATCTCTGCCCATGGATGGAGATCCCGCCCTTCTGACTGGACTGGCACTGATGCTCCTCACTTTTCACTGCCTCAAATGTCACTCCAGAAATCCCTCCACAGTTAACCTGACCCTCTCATCTCCAGTGCCTAAGCCTGCTGAGACTTGGTCCCTGGACCATCTCACCCCATTCTGAGTTTTTTTTCACTTCTCTCATGTCACTCCCAAAGCCTCTTTGGCTCTTCACTGGGAGCAGGTAAGCTCTGACAGAGATGCAGAACAGCTCAGGGCAAAGTGGGGATCAGAGCCCAGCTGAACCATTGATTCCTCAAATTTAGCTGCTATTGGATGTATTTTGCCCATCACTTGTTCTCCCACCACAGTAGAGCACAGGGACGGCAATCATTTGTCTTTGTAATATAATGTAAAGTAATTTGATTTATTGTTCCTGTCAGTTCAGTGCTAAAACCTGGACACCTCTGGGATATGACTCATCTCATTCTCCTGCTGATGTGTCAGATGCATCAGAGGAATCATGTGATGAAGGTGTTTGAAGTAAAATGAGGAGAATCCCATCCAGTGAGTCCATTTGCATGCGTGTAGAGGGGTGAGATGAAAAAGAAATGGTTATTTTAATGCTGCTTTTAATGACTGGAGGGTGATGTGCTGTAAGAGAGACACTCACCTGGGGCTCAACCAGCCATGTTCTAGGTCTTTTGCCAGGTCCAGGCTGGTAGATGTAGGCAGAGTAGACAGGAATACGCATCGTCCTGTCATACAGGGTGGCAAAGTAATACTGGTTCTTGTGGCGCTGGCAGATCCAGGCTGGGTTCTGCGGCTCCAGGGCTTCATTTGGGGGGATCTCCTGGAAAAAAAACTGAGGACATGAAGTTTCAAAGGACTTCACCACCTCGCTGTGCCCCAGCCAGAGGCAGCTGGCCAACACCTGCAGCAGCAGCAGCCTCAGCATTGCGGGAGGATTTGAGGTGAAGGGCTCTTGCTTTCCTGGAAGGCAAATGCAGAGGAGGGGACTATGAGAGACCAAGGAGGGGATAACTTCTGTCCTCCTGGATATGGAAAAATCATCAGCGCTATAGGGGTGTGCAGGGAATTACTGGGGATGAAAGGATAACAGTAGAGAAGTTGCACGGGAAAATACAGGGGAAAATGCTCCTCCCTGGATGAAACACAGTCAGCATACCTGGCCTCCCACACACAAGGAGGAATAAACCTAAGGTGGACATAAATAGCAGGTGGAGTGGAGTGGAGAGGAAACACCATGGCCAGGCTCTGTCAAAACCCTTGCAGAGTAGACACCTCAGTGGTATTTTCTAGCTGATAATCTGCATGGCAACTGAAAATCATGGGAGATAAATGAAGATGTCCTGCTGTTGAATCAACAACCATGGCAAAATTCCTCTCCTTGGACTGACACACATCCCCATCCCCAGGTTACTGCAGGTACTTCATTGAGATATCCACCCCCAAGGCATGAGAACCCTCACTGAGAAAGACATGACTGCATGCAAACACCACCTAAACATAAAGAAATTGTATAAAAGTGAATTAAAAATGGAGAGAAGTGATTGAAGACTCCATGGTAACTTCTGGGATCAGTTGGTGGGCTGAACCTGCCTTCTCTCCCTTTGGGATGCCTATTGGGTAAGAATCCTGCTTTCTTCATGCTGAATGATTACCTCAAGCCCGCTTTTATTAAACTTTCTTAGTATGTTGTTCTGAATTAGTATCCTGCTTTGAATATCTTTTTGCAGTCAGATACTTTCACTGGCAAGCCTCAAACCTTAACCTGACACAGTTTTATTAATAAGTGTTATTCTGTAAACAGTTAAAGCCAATCCTTCAGGAGCTGGCAGTGGGTAAAGGTGTGGAGACCCAGGAGGGGTTTCTCTGCTTGGCGTGTGACCCTGAACAAATCAGTCAAACCCTCCACCCCAGAGAACTGCTCAGTGAAGGGTCTCCACAACAGGACACCGACAGACTGATAAGGCAGAAGGGGTTTGGCTTTCATGTGGTACTGACAGACTGAACACTGAAACTGAAAGGTTTGGGCAAATCTCCCTTTTTCACACAAGAGGATGAAATCTAAAATAGGTTTTAGGTGCCCAGAGGAGGCAATGGTGGGGGCATAGTCTGTCAGAGGGGTGTTCCAAACCCACCCAATGCTCAAACAGCTCTCATGGCAAAGTTATCATGGAACTGAGGTATGGCTCTGGGACAAGGTCACCTTTTCCAACCTACCTCAGCTTTTGCACTGGCACTGGAGAAAAAATCCTGCAACAAAACAGGGCCTGGAAGGCCCCTACTTCCAAACATGATCTCATAAAATCACAGAAGATGCTGAGTTTGAATGGATCCATCAGGACCATTGAGTCCAACTTCTGGCTCTGCCCAGGACAGCCCCAGAAATCCAACCATGTGCCTGACAGTATTGTACAAACACAGCTTGTACTCAGGCAGGTGTGGTGATGTGACCACTTCCCTGGGGAGCCTCTCATGGCTCAACCACCCTTATGGGTGAAAAACCTCTTCCTGATATCCAGCTTAAATTTTCCCTGACTCAGTTTCACGCTGTTCTCACTCCCTCCTGCTCTGAGCACCTTGCCACAGCAGACACCTGCAGCTGGGCAGGGACTCTGCTCAGCCCCCTGCAGTGCTGAGCTGGGCTTTAATCTCATGGGGCATTGGGCAGGGAAGGAACAGCACTGCTGCACTTGCTACACATCTCTGGCCCTATCCAGGTTCACACAGACAAGCAGCTTTTCTAGTCAGACCCAATACTGAACCTCAAATGATCTTCTTGGGGTCCTGCCTCTCAGCTGGCATTGGGATATTAAGCTACATATACCCTTGGCTGTGACACAAGACATCTGTCCTTTTTCTCTTTAGTAACCCCGGATCAGGAACACTGTGACCAGTAAGCTGGAAACTAAGAACAGGAACAACAAGTGGGGAGTTTTTACAGTACTGGACAGAGCATGCCCGTAGCTGCCTCAAATCAAGCAGAGAAGTTCCTGAAAAGTCCTTTTGCATGACCCTCTCCATGCTTAAAATATATTTAACTAACTTAATATCAAACTTAATATTAGATATATAGGAACCAACCTACCGTGGAAAAGAGGGCACAGGACTCTGCTTGCAGCCCCAGTGACAGAGGACTCTCAGATGTCTCTGCTGAAGTCTCAGAGTGGCTGTTTTTATATGATCTCTAAGGAGGCAGAGTTGTTAAATTTCCCAAAGAGAGTTTAGAGTGAGTTTGTCCAGGAGTTCAGCCACCTGTGTTTGTCAGAGGCCTCTTGCAAGGTCATGGGGTGGAGTTTTGGTGCTCACCCCTCCTTCTTATTCAACAGTTTGATGTTAATTTTCCAGGTGACTTGGCTTGAAATTCTTTCCCAAATCATTCCCTCTGTCCTTGCCCTCCTTTACAGAAAGCGTTTAAGAGCTGCAAAATTCAGTGCATTCACAAACTCTCCTTGCTCCTTGGACAGCAGATATTGGAACTCAGCAACTCCAGCCTAGGCTTTGTCTATATATATTTATTCCAAAGCTCAGGAAAGACTTGAAATATTGGAGTAAATGGTGAGAAAGGAGCAAGAGCTTACCTTGAAGCAGAGTCTCAGAACAGGCAGCCGAAGAGTTCCTTTCTTCTTCTCCCTGGAGAAACACTTGGCTGATCCCTCAGGAGTGCCAGCGCAATGTATACCCGGTCGTCAATCTGGCCATTGTGATAAACAGGGAATTTCACTGCAAAGAAAGGCTTTCTGTCATTATTCAAGGAGATCTGTTTGCTCCTGCCCTGAAGTGGGGTGACAGTTGCTATTTGCAATTTCCTCAGGATTTCTCCCAGGTTCTTGTAGCATCATGTGTCAGGGGAAAATAACTGGGTCTGGTGACTGCTCTGTTTATTTCCTCATTCCCCACGAATGGGGACCTACACATGTTTCTGTTCCTGGCAGAACACCTCTTGTGGCGTTTGACTGACTGGCTTGTCTCTGAGTATACCCAGATATTCACAGTCTGCTCTTCTGTAGCCTCTCAGAACAAAATTAGTATGGTCAGACTGCATATTTTCCCTTGCCTAATTGCAAAGGCTTTGTTAAGAGCCCTTATTCATGCAAAGCCTGCTGCTGAGAAGGCTCTGGGAGACCTTGGAGCCCATTTCAGTACCTGAGAGGGGTTCACATGGAGAGAAACTTTTGAGAAGGGTTTGGAGTGACAGGACAACAGGGAGCAGCTTCAAACTGACAGACGGCAGGGCTAGATTAGATGTTAGGATTAGATTTTAGTCTCGAGAAGAGCAGGCTCAGGGCACTCTGCAGTTACCTCAAAGGAGGTTGTAATGCGGCTGAAGTTGGTCTCTTCTACCATGTTAGTAGTGAGAGGAGTAGAGAAAAAGGATTTAAAATGAACAGGGGAAATTCAGATTAGATATTAGAAAAAGCTCTTTCAACTGCCACATGGTCAGGCAATGGAAAAGGTTTCCCAGAGAGGTGTTGGAGTCACCATCCCTTGAGGTGTTTCAGAGGCATCTGGATTCAGGACTGGGTGATAGGGATTAGTGTTTTAAGGTTTACAGTGGTAGTGCTGGGAGGGTGGTGTGACAGGATGACCTTGGAGGTCTATTCCAACCTTGGATTCTGTCATTCAGTGATTCTATGGAACTGATTCCTTTCTTTTTTGGCTTCCCAAGTATTTCACAAGCTTACTGTGGAGGGCAGGGCATTTCTGGGTACTGTCAGGGGTAAAGGTTCCCATAACAGCCCAAGGAGCTGATGGAGGTGGGATTCGTGGGGTTGGTCAATCACCCATAGTTCCATAGTTTCCCTGGAAAGCAGGGGCAGTGGGGCATGAGATGAGCAGGGGTGAGGATGAGTGTGGTCTCAAGCCCCAGCAGGTGTGAAGAGGTGGGTGAGCAAATCAGAGGGAGCCCCTTGAGGTACATCAGAGGTGTCTGCAGAGGATCCTCAGCCCAAAATAGCACTGATGTTCTGGGAACTGTGGCATTTTTGGTAGTAGAAATTTCAGCAAGAGGCAACGTGTGGTTTATACATGAAGTGACCCTGCAAACCAGCACTGCAGCAAATAATTTTTATTGTGAACTAGTCCGGAACTAAATGATTTGTCCTATGCTGATCTTTTGATTATAACATTGAATACACTCAATATATTGAATATATTAAACACATTTCCCCAAATCAGTTCCCTGTAATTTTAAAGAAAAGCTTCAGAAGCAGGGTGGAGAATTAAGGTATTCAAGCAGTGCATCACAGAAATTTATCTTTGGCTGCTCAAAACTTCCTCTCTATCCAGTGCCTCATCCTGCCTGTTGATATACAGGTGCTGCTCCCAAGGTGCAATTTCAAAAGCAAGCAAACAAAAGCATCGCTGAATCACATAATCACTGAATTGTTGAGTGTGGGAGGGATCACTCAAAATCTTCTAGTCCATACCCCGGGTCAAAGAGGGTCATCTAGAGCTGGTTGTCCAGAATCTTGTCCTTGCACCTGGAGTGCTGCATCCAGCTCTGGGGCCCACAACATGAGAAGGACAAAATTATATTGGAGTGGAGTCCAGTGGAGGCCAAGGTGTGGAACACCTCTGCTCTGGAGACAGGCTGAGCCAGCTGAGGGTGTTCAACCTTGACAAGAAAAGGCTGTGTGGAGAAGTTGGATCCCCTTCCACTAGCTAGAAGTTCACCAAGAGATCTGGAGAGGGACTTTGGACAAGGGCATGGAGTGACAGGACAAGAGGGAATGTTTTCACACTGACAAAGGGCAGGGTTAGATGAGATGTTAGGGAGAAATTCTATACAGAGGGGGTGGTGAGGCCATGTCATGGGGTGAGCAGAGAAGCTGTGACTGTTCCATGTCTGGAAGTGTTCAAGACCAGGTTGGATGGGGTTTGGAGCAACCAGGTGTAGTGAAAGCTGTCACTGCACAGGGAAGGGGATGGAACAAGATGATCTTTAAAGTCCCATAAAACACAACCCATTCTGTGATTCTGTGATTCTGGAATTCTGTGATTCTGGGATTCTGTGATTCTGGGATTCTATGACATGAGGGAAAAGCTCTCAAGCCTTTTCCACCCAGGATATGAGGTTTGTTAGCGGGGACAATCACTGTGGAACAGAGAGACATTTCCCTTCCTATAGAGGGTGGTCAACCTGGCCTCCAGCTGTGCCAGGGTGAGGTTCTGGACCTGATTCTTGTTGTTTTCAGCAATGACAGCCCAAGTCTTCCTGATGGTGTTGGTCTGGCAGCAGGCAGCTGACCAGAGGTGGCTGGGTACATTAACCCTCTTATTGGAGATGTACTTGTTCCCAGGCACAGCACCCACAATGACATAGGTGGTTGTACAGCCCTGGGTTAGCTGGGCCATCATTTGGTTCTCGTAGTCTTTCCAGGCACCCTTGTTGAGCGTGCTGTTCTGGGGCACTATGTTGGTGAGGGTGAAGGTAGCCCACTTGTTGTTGTTACCACTTCGGTGGCTACTGGGGCTCAAGTGACCACGGTCTAAACCCTGGAGTTTCTTGTAGTCTTGGTTGATAGCCTGACTCTGGCCAATTTGCTGTGGAGTGACTTTGTATCGATTTGCAATGGATATCTCTGTATCCATATCCTTGGAAAAAGATGGGTTGATCAGCTTGACAGGGTAAGAAGAGGAAAAGGTGTCAGTACTGAGGATGCATGTAATGAAACAGATTACCCTGGACCAGATGGCTCTGATGGTGAAAA
Source organism: Prinia subflava (assembly GCF_021018805.1). NCBI lineage: Eukaryota > Metazoa > Chordata > Aves > Passeriformes > Cisticolidae > Prinia > Prinia subflava. The sequence continues at coordinate 70,605,765 of NC_086250.1, forward strand.
TTCCATTTTTTGTAATCTCAATGTATGAAAATTTATGAATCTGAGAAAAATTATACGCATGCCCCTCCCACATGAATGAGAAGAGAAAGAGAAAGCAGCTCAGAATCTGACTGCAGCCTGTGCTGGGAGGCCTTTTCCCCCAAGGGTTTGTCTCTGAGCCATTTCACCCCCTTCTGAGTTTCTCATCACTTGTCTCACACCATTCACAGAGCCTGTTTGACTCTTCACTGGGAGCAGATAAGCTCAGGGATGACAAAACAGCTCAGGGCAAAGTGGGGATCAGATCCAGCAGCACTGTTGGTCCCTCAAGTGGAGCCTCTCTTGGATGCCTTTTCCCCATCACTTGGTCTCCCACCACAGCAGGCACAGGGAGGGGAATCATTTGACTTTGTCATGTGATGCAAAGAGATCTGACTTGCTGTTCCTGTCAGGTCAAGGCAGGAAATTGGGCACCTTTGGGATATAATTCTGCTGACATCTCAGATGCATCAAAGGAACCATCTGATCATGTGGTGCAGGTGTTAGAAGTTGAATGAGAAAATTCCCATCCAGTGTGTCCATTTATGTGTTTGTGTGTAGTGAGGTTGTAAGAAATAGAAAAGTTGGGTTAAATGCTGCAGTTATCTTCTTATGATTGAAGGGGGATGTGCTGTGAGAGAGACACTCACCTGGGGCTCAACAAACCATGACGTAGATCTGTTGCCAGGTCCAGGACTGTAGATGTAAGCAGAGTACACTGGAATACGCATCGTCCTGTCATACAGGGTTGCAAAGTGATATTGGTTCTTGTAGCGCTGGCAGATCCAGGCTGGGTTCTGTGGCTCCAGAGCATTACCTGGGGTAGTATTCCCATAGAAAAACTTGAGACAGCTTGCAAAGGACGTCACCACCTCGCTGTGCCCCAGCCAGAGGCAGCTGGCCAACACCTGCAGCAGCAGCAGCTTCAGCATCGTGGGAGGATTTCAGGGAAGGGCTCTTGCTCCCCTGGAAGGCAAATGCAGAGGGACACTCAGCTTGGAGACAGCTGGTCATGGCCTGGAGCCTTTTTGTGCAGGGGGACAGAGCTGGCAGAGGAGGGGATCATGAGAGACCAGGAAAGGAGACATTTCTATCCTCTAGGATATGGAAAAATCATGAAGGCAGTAAGGGTGAAACCTAAAAGAGGGGTTAGGTGGCCAGAGGAGGCAGCAGAGGGAGAACTCAGCCCAAGTGTAGAAGGAGCCAAAGCTATAACCAGTGTCCTCAGCTCTCAAAGCAACTGAGCTTGCAACTGAGGCACAGCCCTGGGATAAGGTCACATTTTCCCACCTCCCTCCTGCTCTGAGCACCTTCCCACAGCAGACACCTGCAGCTGGGCAGGGACTCTGTCAGCCCCCTGCAGTGCTGACTGGGCTTTAATCTCATGGGGCATTGGCAGGGAAAGAACAGCACTGGTGCACTTCCTACACATCTCTGGCTCCATCCAGGTTTACACAGACATGCAGCCCTTCCAGTCAGACCCAATATTGAACCCCAAATGATCCACTTGGGGCCCTGCTTCTCAGCTGACATTGGGCAATGTCCTGCTGCTCACCTTGCATTTCCACAATATCCAACCCCAGGGTCTGAACTTGCAGACACACGGAGAGAGAAAATGAAAGGGCCAAGCAGATGGTAGCAGCAAGCATGAGGGATTACACCTCTATCTTATCAGCACAGTGGCTGCTGCAATGCAAGCACTGAGGGGCACCTCTTCCAGACATTCCTTGGGGTTCCTGCTGAAGCCCACCCTTAGCTTGGATGACTGATTTTCCTGTACAGTCAAAGGCACAGTTGCAGGAATTTCTTGGACGGCCAACTGTCCTATTTTGACTTTCTCAGTGCTGCTGTGATTCTCAGCAGTCAGTGAGATCATTCCTTTATGAGAAAAGTGCTGAAGAGCTCCCTGGGATTGCTGGCAACCAAGCAAGGGCTTTGTCTCCTTTCAGAGGCAGCACAGGTTGGGGATAACAGGGATGCTTCCATTTGCATTGCCAGACACTCAGTGGAATGATTTCATATCATCAGCATTTGGAATTAAGGCAGCCAGGACAGGCAGTTGAAAGGGTTCCTGGGAGAGAAAGCTGCCACAGCCTCTAAAGCACAAAGCCCACCCTTGGCTGGGAAGGGTCTGAGCTGAGGACTGCTGAAGGCTTGACAAGTCACCTTGTACATTTGCTCTTTTATTTATCTCCCTGACCCTCATCTCTCCATTTCCATTGGATTCAGGATGTTCAGCTGCACACAGCCCTGCTCTGACCCAACATTTGTGGTCCTTTTTCTCTTTTTTAGCCCTGGATCAGGAAGGTGGTGACCAATGAGCTGGAAACTGAGAACTGGAACCACAAGTTGGGACTTTTTACAGCACTGGGAAGAGCATGCCCATAGCTGCCAAATCAAGCACAGGAGTGTCTGAAAAGTCCTTCTGCATGACTCACTCCATGAGATTAAACTGTATCTAAATGAATATCTAACTTAATAGATATATAGAAAACCCCTACCGTTGGTAAGAGCAGCACAGGATTCTGCTCACAGCTCCAAAGTGGCAGAGGACTCTCAAATGCCTCAGCTGCAGTCTCAGACTGTCTGGGTTTATATGCTCTCCAGAAAGAGACATTTAATAGATTTCCCAAGCAGAGATTAGAGTTCAGACTGCATTTCTATTTTTCTAGAGGTTTTTTGCAAGGTCATGGCTGGTGTTTTGGTAGCCAATAATTTCTTGCTTCCTTCTTATTCAATGTTTTGATGTTAATTTTCAGGTGAGCTGGCTTGACTTTCTTTGCCAAATCATTCCTTCTGTCCTTGTCATCCTGACTGACAGAAAATACTCAAGTGCTGCAAAACTCAGTGCATGCATAAGCTCTGATTGCTCCTTGGAGCTCAGCAACTCCAGCCTAGGCTTTGTCTGTATAATTTTACTCCAAAGCTCAGGAAGGACTTTGAATATTGGAGACAATGGGGAGGAAGGAGCAAGAGCTTACCTTGCAGCAGAGTCTCAGAACTGAGAGCTGAACCGTTCCTTCTGTCTTCTCCCTGGAGAAAGGACTGGTGGAATCCTCAGGAGTGCCACTGCAATATATACCCAGACAAAAATTTGCCTCGTCTTAAAAACAGGGAATTACATAGAAAAGAGAAGTCTTCTATTTTTATTCAGGGGCTTTATTCACACCCATCCTGAAATATGTTGACCATTGTTTATTTCCACAGAATGTCTCAAATTTGCTGACTTGCAGCATGGTATGTCAGCATCAGTTAAATATATTCCCAGTCATAAATTTGCCCTTTCTTATAAACAGGGAATTACATAGAAAAGAGAAGTTTTCTTTTTTTTTTTTTATTTAGAGGAGTTCATTCATACACACCCTGAAATGGGCTGACAGTTGTTTTTCATGATTTCCTCAGAATTTCTCCCAAATTTGCTGACCTGCAGCGTGATATGTCAGCATCAGTTAACAGGGTCTGGTGACTTCCTTGATCATTTCATCAATCCCACCAGCTGCAGCTGCTGCTGCTCCAGCACCTGCACATGTTTCTGTTCCCAACAGAACAGCTCTGGTGACATTAGATGGACTGGCCTGTCTCTGAGGCCACTCACATATTCACAGGCTGCTCTTCTGCAGCCTCACATTACATCCTTCCTATGGCCAGGCTGCAAATGCTCTCTTGCCTGATTGCCATGGCTTTGGAACAGCTTCATCCCAGCAGGCTGGGAAGGAGAAGGCTCTGGGGATACCTCAGAGCTCCTGCCAGTACCTGAGGAGTCTGCAGGAGAGCTGGAGAGAGAGACTGTGGACAAGGGCATGGAGTTGATCGGTGTGCTGGGTTCAGAGTTAATTTTCCTGACAGTGGCAGGTCTGGGGCTGTGTTTGGACTTGTGCTGAACACAGAGTTGATAACACAGAGATGTTCTTGTTATTGCTGAGCAGAGCTTACACGGAGCCAAGGCCTTCTCTGCTTTTTGTACTGCCAGGCTGGCAAGGAGGCTGGGGGTACTTGGGAGGTTGGGAGGAGACAAAACCAGGATAGGTGACCCCAACTGACCAGAGAGATATTCCAGAGCATGTGAATTTGTGCTGAGTATATAAAGTGAGGGGAAGAAGGAGGAGGGAGGGGACATTTGGAGTGGTGGGTTTTGTCTTCCCGTGTAACTGTTAGGGGGGTTGGGGCCCTGCTGCCCGGGAGGTGGCTGAACACCTTTCTCTCCATGGGAAATGGTGAAAGAATTCCTTGTGCTTTGCTTGTGTGCAGAGCTTTTGCTTTCCCTGTTAAGATGTCTTTACCTCCACCCACAAGTTTTCCAGCTTTTTCCCTTCCACTTCTCTCCCTGATCGCCATGGTTGGGGAGTGAGGGAGGGGCTGCGTGGGGCATGGCTGCAGGCTGGGGTTAAACCACGACATTAGGACGAGGTGAAATGGCTTGAAGTGGAAGGAGTGTAGGTTCAGATTGGATATTAGGAAGGAATTTGTCACTGTGGGGGTGCTGGAGCCCCAGCCCAGGTTGCCCACAAAATGAGACTGCCCCATCCCTGGGAAGCGTCCAAGGCCAGGATGGGCAGGGCTTGGAGCAAGCCAGGATAGTGGAAGGTGTCCCTGCCCATGGAAGGGTGGGGAACTAGCTGGTCCTTAAGATCTTTTCCAACCCAGAATGTTCTGTGAATCAATGAGCATTCATTCACTCAAAACTAAACTGAGTGAACTAGACTCTTGTTCTTTCATTTCCACAAGTCCAGGAATAACAGAATGATGAGTTGGTTGTTACAACCAGAAATACACAGAGAAATGTGTTCGGTCAAAGTTTGTTTAAACACATTGGTTGAGTCCTGTGCTTGCTTTTGTCTTGGTTAGCCTGGCACTGATGACTTAAACTAAGTGGATTTTAGCTAGGATGAGGGAGAAGGCCAAGAAGAAGCAGATGTGGTGGAGGTGGGGCAGATTCCTCCTTTCGGATGAGGCCCAGCTGACAGAACAGAGCAGGGCCCAACAGTGGTCACATCATTAGAAGAGGTCATAAACCATCAAAGACCCCCAAGTGTCCCCCAACTCCACAGTGCTGCATGACACGGTGTAAAACTCATCCCAAGGGAAAAGTGGGGCAGTCCAACATAATCCTGAACACACAAAACCTGTTGAACTCTTTGTTGTGCTGCCCCCCAGCCCCAAAGGATCAAGACTGAGGACATCAAAGTTGCAATTCTTGTTGCTGGAGCGATGGGCATGTCTTGTATGAGCTGTTGACACCCTGACCCACTTTGTTCATGCCCATTTCCAGAAGAATAAGTGAGGTCTGATGCTGACACTTGTGTGGGTGTTATAACATCCTCTGATATTGTTTGGACACCTGTTGGACAGGCAAGCATGGTCTGGGCACTGTGACATTACAGCCAGTGGAAATTTCAGTGGGAAGTCAGCTTGTGGTTTCTGTATGAGATGAGCCTTCAATCCAGCACTGCAGCAAGTGAACTTCATTCTGAACAGCTCTATTTTGTCTGGCTGAGGTAGAGTTCCCAGCCCTTACAGTGCTGTGCTTTGCATTGGAAGGGCGTTGACGACAGATCGGTGTTTTGGCTACTGCCAAGCAGCGCTCTCCCTCTGACATTCCTTCTCCCATCAAAGGGGATGGGAGTGGGGAAGATCCTGGGAGGGGACACAACCAGGACAGCTGACCCAAATTAGCCAAAGGGATGTTCCATACCATATGACTTCAGCTCAGATATATAAGCTAAGGGAGAGAGGAGGAGGGGGGGAATTTTTCAGTTTTCAGTGTTGGCCTTCCAGAGGAATCGTTGTGCGTACTGAGGCCCTGCTTCCCAAGAACTGTCCGAACATCTGATGAACATCTGAACACTGCTGATGTGCAGTAGAGACAGACTTTTGTCTCCTTAGCTCTTACATGTGCAGACACACACCTTCCTGGATTGTGTGCTGTCACAGATGACACGAAAAGAACCACATGAGGACACGCAGGTGTGCAGAGCAGGAAAAAGGGGCGAGTTTATTTACAAAACTCAATTTTATACATTTCCTAAGGGGCCTGTGGATTGGAGGATGGAATTCCACCTCTCAAACCACATTGGTCAAGCCAACTGTCAATCAACTTTCTCCTCCCAGCTAGAAATATGTAAACAATGAAAGACAGCAAAACATGGCCATTGTTTACAGTACAAACTGTGAGAAGGTAAAAATTCTGACTCCAATATGAAGAACATTACAGGAGGCTTAGAAAAGTCTTCAAAACCAGGGTGACAGTGTGCGTGTGGAGATTCCCCCTTGGAGTGCAGATGCCTCTGAAGGTCACCTCTCAGGGTTGAGCCAAAGAGATTTTACCATGGTCAAATGGTCATTTGACCATTCATATAGGTGAGTAACATCAATCTCTATTTAACTGTTTTTGCTGGTTTTAATATAACTGCTTTAATATATTTGCTTCAATACTGCTTCATAGTACACAATACCATACTAGTAGTTATAGCTTCCATACTGTGAACTAAATAATTCTGATTAACATATTTTTGCCTTATCATTATCATCCTAGATCATATATGATTATGTAAATATGTATGGTTTGCAATCCTCAAACCTGTAGGACAAGTTGTATAAAGTTTGAATTACATCTCTACAATCCTTTAGACATAAACAGTTGACAAAATCTGGGGCTAAGACTGGATTCAGCTGAACCCCGACAGGTCCCTAAGAAGGAGCTTACCAAGTAAGGGGGTCCTTTCTACAGCTCATGACCCAATAGAAGGTTTCTCTATTAACCTTTGCTTGAAGCTCCCATTCTGCCCACAAAACCACCCTCAAATGACCTCCCAAGATCCCTAAATGCTCATGGTCAAAAGGAACAACAAAAACCAGAAGACATGTAAAATTTCACGAGGTTTTATTAGTAAATTACACAGTTGGCATAGAAATTGTTTTGTTAGTCTCTAAACTACTCTAAAGTACGTTGCAGTGGGTATTCTTTTATTGATAAATTTCCTGAAGACAGGTTTTCTCACTTCCTACTAGAAATTAGATATCATGTAAAGTCTGAGAGAACAGACCTTCCTGGAAAAGACTCAGAGGCCTTTGGGAGTCCTGGGTTGTCTTGTTCTCTTCTACAATCCATTTGTTCCCCTCTGCTCTGTTCTGGTGAGACCCCTGCAGTGCTGCCTCCAGCTCTGGGATCCACAACAGAAGAAGGACACAAAGCTGTTGGAGTGGAGTCCAGAGGAGTCCACAAAGATGCTCCAAGAGCTGGAGCACATCTACTCTGGAGAGAGGGTGAGAGAGCTGAGGGTGAGAGAGCCTGGAGAAAAGAAGGTTCTTGGGAGAACTTGGACCCTTTCCAGTGTCTAAAGGGTTTTAAAAGAGAGAGGGACTTTGGACAAGGGTATGGAGTGCTGGGACAAGAGCGAATGGCTTTAAACTGAAAGCAGGTGTTGGATTAGATGTTAAGAAGAAATTCTTTACTGTCAGGGTGGCGAAGCCCTGGCATAGGTTGTCCAGGGAAGTTGTAGCCGCTCCATCCCTGGCAGTGTCCAAGGCCAGGTTGGACAGGGCTTGAAGCAACCTGGGATAGTGGAAGGTGTCCCTGCCCATGGCAAGGGAGCTGAGACTACATGGATGGTGTTTGAAATTCCTTCCAGCTCAAACCAGTGATTCTATGACATGTGACAAAAGCTCCTGAGCCTGTTCCACCCAAGATGTGAGGCTTATTCCCGGGGACAGTCACTGTCAAACAGGGAAACCTGTCCCCTCCCATAGAGCTCAGTTAAGGTGTCCTCCAGCTCCCCCAGCGTGAGGAGCTCAACCTGGTTCTTGTCATTCTCAGCGATGACCGCCCACGCCTTTATGTAGCTGTTGTCCACCACGCAGCAGGCAGCTGCCCAGAGGTGGCTGGGTTTATTAACCCTGCCCTTGGCGATGTAGTTGTTCCCAGGCACAGCACCCACGATGGCATAGGTGGTTTTACATCCCTGGGTCCTCCTGATCATCGTTTGCTGCTCGTAGTTGTTCCAGGCACCGCCGTTGAGTTTCTCATCCTGGGGCACGATGTTGGTGAGGGTGAAGGTGGCCACCCTGCTGCTGTAGTCGTCGTGGTGGCCATTGGGGTTCAAATGGCCCCGGTTCAAACCCGTCAGGTTCTTGTAGTCATGAAGGATAGCCTGGCTCTGGCTGAGTTTCTCTAAGCTGACATTGTATCGATTTAAGAGTGTCCACTCTTTTTCCATAGTTTTGGGAAAAGCTGGGCCAATCAGCTTGACAGGAAAAGAAAAGAAAAAGGTGTTAGTATTGGGGATGGGGAAAATGGAACAGATTTCCCTAGAGCAGAAGTCTCTGAGTGTCAAGATCCTATTTTTCATCTGATCCTGATGTGGTACAATGCCAGATCAGTTGCTTGAGTTCCTACGAGGAACAAGTGCAAATATTTTTTTTTATTTCAGGAATTCATTTCACATTTAGAGGATTATATATGGCTTTCCTTTGGAACACTGCCTATGGGTTTCTTCTGTGGTTCATTTTCACCCAAATCAATCCTGCCACTCTGTCCTTAGCAATGACATGAATTTCCTCTTTTTGTGTCCCTTATTTCCTTGGCCTGTTTTCCTAAAGTTCTGAAGTTTGTCTTGTGGAGTTCTGTCTGTCTGCTGGATCCTTCTGGACCAAGCCTGAGCCAGAGGTGCTCAGGGATCTCTGCCCATGGATGGAGAGCCCATCCTTCTGACTGGACTGGCACTGATGCTCCTCACTTTTCACTGCCTCAAATGTCACTCCAGAAATCCCTCCACAGTTAACCTGACCCTCTCATCTCCAGTGCCTAAGCCTGCTGAGACTTGGTCCCTGGACCATCTCACCCCATTCTGAGTTTTTTTTCACTTCTCTCATGTCACTCCCAAAGCCTCTTTGGCTCTTCACTGGGAGCAGGTAAGCTCTGACAGAGATGCAGAACAGCTCAGGGCAAAGTGGGGATCAGAGCCCAGCTGAACCATTGATTCCTCAAATTTAGCTGCTATTGGATGTATTTTGCCCATCACTTGTTCTCCCATCACAGTAGAGCACAGGGACGGCAATCATTTGTCTTTGTAATGTAATGTAAAGTAATTTGATTTACTGTTCCTGTCAGTTCAGTGCTAAAACCTGGACACCTCTGGGATATGACTCATCTCATTCTCCTGCTGATGTGTCAGATGCATCAGAGGAATCATGTGATGAAGGTGTTTGAAGTAAAATGAGGAGAATCCCATCCAGTGAGTCCATTTGCATGCGTGTAGAGGGGTGGGATGAAAAAGAAATGGTTATTTTAATGCTGCTTTTAATGACTGGAGGGTGATGTGCTGTAAGAGAGACACTCACCTGGGGCTCAACCAGCCATGTTCTAGGTCTTTTGCCAGGTCCAGGCTGGTAGATGTAAGCAGAGTAGACAGGAATACGCATCGTCCTGTCATACAGGGTGGCAAAGTAATACTGGTTCTTGTGGCGCTGGCAGATCCAGGCTGGGTTCTGCGGCTCCAGGGCTTCATTTGGGGGGATCTCCCGGAAAAAAAACTGAGGACATGAAGTTTCAAAGGACTTCACCACCTCACTGTGTCCCAGCCAGAGGCAGCTGGCCAACACCTGCAGCAGCAGCAGCCTCAGCATTGCGGGAGGATTTGAAGTGAAGGGCTCTTGCTTTCCTGGAAGGCAAATGCAGAGGAGGGGACTATGAGAGACCAAGGAGGGGATAACTTCTGTCCTTCTGGATATGGAAAAATCATCAGCGCTATAGGGGTATGCAGGGAATGACTGGGGATGAAAGGATAACAGTAGAGAAGTTGCACGGGAAAATACAGGGGAAAATGCTCCTCCCTGGATGAAACACAGTCAGCATACCTGGCCTCCCACACATAAGGAGGAATAAACCTAAGGTGGACATAAATAGCAGGTGGAGTGGAGTGGAGAGGAAACACCATGGCCAGGCTCTGTCAAAACCCTTGCAGAGTAGACACCTCAGTGGTATTTTCTAGCTGATAATCTGCATGGCAACTGAAAATCATGGGAGATAAATGAAGATGTCCTGCTGTTGAATCAACAACCATGGCAAAATTCCTCTCCTTGGACTGACACACATCCCCCTCTCCAGGTTACTGCAGGTACTTCATTGAGATATCCACCCCCAAGGCATGAGAACCCTCACTGAGAAAGACATATGACTGCATGCAAACACCACCTAAATGTAAAGAAATTGTATAAAAGTGAATTAAAAATGGAGAGAAGTGATTGAAGACTCCATGGTAACTTCTGGGATCAGTTGGTGGGCTGAACCTGCCTTCTCTCCCTTTGGGATGCCTATTGGGTAAGAATCCTGCTTTCTTCATGCTGAATGATTACCTCAAGCCCGCTTTTATTAAACTTTCTTAGTATGTTGTTCTGAATTAGTATCCTGCTTTGAATATCTTTTTGCAGTCAGATACTTTCACTGGCAAGCCTCAAACCTTAACCTGACACAGTTTTATTAATAAGTGTTATTCTGTAAACAGTTAAAGCCAATCCTTCAGGAGCTGGCAGTGGGTAAAGGTGTGGAGACCCAGGAGGGGTTTCTCTGCTTGGCGTGTGACCCTGAACAAATCAGTCAAACCCTCCACCCCAGAGAACTGCTCAGTGAAGGGTCTCCACAACAGGACACCGACAGACTGATAAGGCAGAAGGGGTTTGGCTTTCATGTGGTACTGACAGACTGAACACTGAAACTGAAAGGTTTGGGCAAATCTCCCTTTTTCACACAAGAGGATGAAATCTAAAATAGGTTTTAGGTGCCCAGAGGAGGCAATGGTGGGGGCATAGTCTGTCAGAGGGGTGTTCCAAACCCACCCAATGCCCAAACAGCTCTCATGGCAAAGTTATCATGGAACTGAGGTATGGCTCTGGGACAAGGTCACCTTTTCCAACCTACCTCAGCTTTTGCACTGGCACTGGAGAAAAAATCCTGCAACAAAACAGGGCCTGGAAGGCCCTACTTCCAAACATGATCTCATAAAATCACAGAAGATGCTGAATTTGAATGGATCCATCAGGACCATTGAGTCCAACTTCTGGCTCTGCCCAGGACAGCCCCAGAAATCCAACCATGTGCCTGAGAGTATTGTACAAACACAGCTTGTACTCAGGCAGGTGTGGTGATGTGACCACTTCCCTGGGGAGCCTCTCATGGCTCAACCACCCTTATGGGTGAAAAACCTCTTCCTGAGATCCAGCTTAAATTTTCCCTGACTCAGTTTCACGCTGTTCTCACTCCCTCCTGCTCTGAGCACCTTCCCAAAGCAGACACCTGCAGCTGGGCAGGGACTCTGCTCAGCCCCCTGCAGTGCTGAGCTGGGCTTTAATCTCATGGGGCATTGGGCAGGGAAGGAACAGCACTGCTGCACTTGCTACACATCTCTGGCCCCATCCAGGTTCACACAGACACACAGCTCTTCAGTCAGACCCAATATTGAACCTCAAATGATCCTCTTGGGGTCCTGCCTCTCAGCTAGCATTGGGATATTAAGCTACATATACCCTTGGCTGTGACACAAGACATCTGGTCCTTTTTCTCTTTAGTAACCCCGGATCAGGAACACTGTGACCAGTAAGCTGGAAACTAAGAACAGGAACAACAAGTGGGGAGTTTTTACAGTACTGGACAGAGCATGCCCATAGCTGCCTCAAATCAAGCAGAGAAGTTCCTGAAAAGTCCTTTTGCATGACCCTCTCCATGCTTAAAATATATTTAACTAACTTAATATCAAACTTAATATTAGATATATAGGAACCAACCTACCGTGGGAAAGAGGGCACAGGACTCTGCTTGCAGCCCCAGTGACAGAGGACTCTCAAATGTCTCTGCTGAAGTCTCAGAGTGGCTGTTTTTATATTATCTCTAAGTAGGCAGAGTTGTTAAATTTCCCAAAGAGAGTTTAGAGTGAGTTTGTCCAGGAGTTCAGCCACCTGTGTTTGTCAGAGGCCTCTTGCAAGGTCATGGGGTGGAGTTTTGGTGCTCACCCCTCCTTCTTATTCAACAGTTTGATGTTAATTTTCCAGGTGACTTGGCTTGAAATTCTTTCCCAAATCATTCCCTCTGTCCTTGCCCTCCTTTACAGAAAGTGTTTAAGAGCTGCAAAATTCAGTGCATTCACAAACTCTCCTTGCTCTTTGGACAGCAGATATTGGAACTCAGCAACTCCAGCCTAGGCTTTGTCTATATATATTTATTCCAAAGCTCAGGAAAGACTTGAAATATTGGAGTAAATGGTGAGAAAGGAGCAAGAGCTTACCTTGAAGCAGAATCTCAGAACAGGCAGCCGAAGAGTTCCTTTCTTCTTCTCCCTGGAGAAACACTTGGCTGATCCCTCAGGAGTGCCAGCGCAATGTATACCCGGTCGTCAATCTGGCCGTTGTGATAAACAGGGAATTTCACTGCAAAGAAAGGCTTTCTGTCATTATTCAAGGAGATCTGTTCGCTCCCACCCTGAAGTGGGGTGACAGTTGCTATTTGCAATTTCCTCAGGATTTCTCCCAGGTTCTTGCAGCATCATGTGTCAGGGGAAAATAACTGGGTCTGGTGACTGCTCTGTTTATTTCCTCATTCCCCACGAATGGGGACCTACACATGTTTCTGTTCCTGGCAGAACACCTCTTGTGGCGTTTGACTGACTGGCTTGTCTCTGAGTATACCCAGATATCCACAGTCTGCTCTTCTGCAGCCTCTCAGAACACAATTAGTATGGTCAGACTGCATATTTTCCCTTGCCTAATTGCAAAGGCTTTGTTAAGAGCCCTTATTCATGCAAAGCCTGCTGCTGAGAAGGCTCTGGGAGACCTTGGAGCCCATTTCAGTACCTGAGAGGGGTTCACATGGAGAGGAACTTTTGAGAAGGGTTTGGAGTGACAGGACAACAGGGAGCAGCTTCAAACTGACAGACGGCAGGGCTAGATTAGATGTTAGGATTAGATTTTAGTCTCGAGAAGAGCAGGCTCAGGGCACTCTGCAGTTACCTGAAAGGAGGTTGTAATGCGGCTGAAGTTGGTCTCTTCTACCATGTTAGTAGTGAGAGGAGTAGAGAAAAAGGATTTAAAATGAACAGGGGAAATTCAGATTAGATATTAGAAAAAGCTCTTTCAACTGCCACATGGTCAGGCAATGGAAAAGGTTTCCCAGAGAGGTGCTGGAGTCACCATCCCTTGAGGTGTTTCAGAGGCAACTGGATTTGGCACTGGGTGATAGGGATTAGTGGTTTAAGGTTTACAGTGGTAGTGCTGGGAGGGTGGTGTGACAGGATGACCTTGGAGGTCTATTCCAACCTTGGATTCTGTCATTCAGTGATTCTATGGAACTGATTCCTTTCTCTTTTTGGCTTCCCAAGTATTTCACAAGTTTGCTGTGGAGGGCAGGGCATTTCTGGGTACTGTCAGGGGTAAAGGTCCCCATAACAGCCCAAGGAGCTGATGGAGGTGGGATTCGTGGGGTTGGTCAATCACCCATAGTTCCATAGTTTCCCTGGAAAGCAGGGGCAGTGGGGCATGAGATGAGCAGGGGTGAGGATGAGTGTGGTCTCAAGCCCCAGCAGGTGTGAAGAGGTGGGTGAGCAAATCAGAGGGAGCCCCTTGAGGTACAGCAGAGGTGTCTGCAGAGGATCCTCAGCCCAAAATAGCACTGATGTTCTGGGAACTGTGGCGTTTTTAGTAGTAGAAATTTCAGCAAGAGGCAACGTGTGGTTTATACATGAAGTGACCCTGCAAACCAGCACTGCAGCAAATAATTTTTATTGTGAACTAGTCTGGAACTAAATGATCTGTCCTATGCTGATCTTTTGATTATGACATTGAATACATTGAATATAGTGAATATACTAAACACATTTCCCCAAATCAGTTCCCTGTAATTTTAAAGAAAAGCTTCAGAAGCAGGGTGGAGAATTAAGGTATTCAAGCAGTGCATCACAGAAATTTATCTTTGGCTGCTCAAAACTCCCTTTCTATCCAGTGCCTCATCCTGCCTGTTGATATACAGGTGCTGCTCCCAAGGTGCAATTTCAAAAGCAAGCAAACAAAAGCATCGCTGAATCACATAATCACTGAATTGTTGAGTGTAGGAGGGATCACTCAAAATCTTCTCGTCCATACCCTTGGTCAAGGAGGGTCATCTAGAGCTGGTTGTCCAGAATCTTGTCCTTGCACCTGGAGTGCTGCATCCAGCTCTGGGGCCCACAACATGAGAAGGACAAAATTATATTGGAGTGGAGTCCAGTGGAGGCCATGAGGGTGTTCCAAGGTGTGGAACACGTCTGCTCTGGAGACAGGCTGAGCCAGCTGAGGGTGTTCAACCTTGACAAGAAAAGGCTGTGGGGAGAAGTTGGATCCCCTTCCACTAGCTAGAAGTTCACCAAGAGATCTGGAGAGGGACTTTGGACAAGGGCATGGAGTGACAGGACAAGAGGGAATGTTTTCACACTGACAAAGGGCAGGGTTAGATGAGATGTTAGGGAGAAATTCTATACAGAGGGGGTGGTGAGGCAATGTCATGGAGTGAGCAGAGAAGCTGTGACTGTTCCATGTCTGGAAGTGTTCAAGACCAGGTTGGATGGGGCTTGGAGCAACCAGGTGTAGTGAAAGTTGTCACTGCACAGGGAAGGGGATGGAACAAGATGATCTTTAAAGTCCCATAAAACACAACCCATTCTGTGATTCTGGGATTCTGGGATTCTGGGATTCTGGGATTCTATGACATGAGGGAAAAGCTCTCAAGCCTTTTCCACCCAGGATATGAGGTTTGTTAGCGGGGACAATCACTGTGGAACAGAGAGACCTTTCCCTTCCTATAGAGGGTGGTCAACCTGGCCTCCAGCTGTGCCAGGGTGAGGTTCTGGACCTGATTCTTGTTGTTTTCAGCAAGTCTTCGGCCCAAGTCTTCCTGATGGTGTTGGTCTGGCAGCAGGCAGCTGACCAGAGGTGGCTGGGTACATTAACCCTCTTATTGGAGATGTACTTGTTCCCAGGCACAGCACCCACAATGACATAGGTGGTTGTACAGCCCTGGGTTAGCTGGGCCATCGTTTGGTTCTCGTAGTCTTTCCAGGCACCCTTGTTGAGCGTGCTGTTCTGGGGCACTATGTTGGTGAGGGTGAAGGTAGCCCACTTGCTGTTGTTACCACTTCGGTGGCTACTGGGGCTCAAGTGACCACGGTCTAAACCCTGGAGTTTCTTGTAGTCTTGGTCGATAGCCTGACTCTGGGCAATTTGCTGTCGAGTAATGTTGTATCGAGATTGCTTTTCGATGGACCTCTCTGTATCCATATCTTTGGGAAGAGTTGCGTTGATCAGCTTGACAGGGTAAGAAGAGGAAAAGGTGTCAGTACTGAGGATGCATGTAATGAAACAGATTACCCTGGACCAGATGGCTCTGATGGTGAAAATTCCATTTTTTGTAATCTCAATGTATGAAAATGTATGAATCTGAGAGAAATTATATGCATGCCCCTCCCGCATGAATGAGAAGAGAAAGAGAAAGCAGCTCAGAATCTGACTGCAGCCTGTGCTGGGAGGCCTTTTCCCCCAAGGCTTTGGGCCATCTCACCCCCTTCTGAGTTTCTCATCACTTGTCTCACACCACTCACAGAGCCTGTTTGACTCTTCACTGGGAGCAGATAAGCTCTGTCAGGGAAGACAAAACAGCTCAGGGCAAAGTGGGGATCAGATCCAGCAGCACTGTTGGTCCCTCAAGTGTAGCCTCTCTTGGATGCCTTTTCCCCATCACTTGGTCTCCCACCACAGCAGGCACAGGGAGAGGAATCATTTGACTTTGTCATGTGATGCAAAGAGATCTGACTTGCTGTTCCTGTCAGGTCAAGGCAGGAAACTGGGCACCTTTGAGATATAATTCTGCTGACATCTCAGATGCATTAAAGGAACCATCTGATCATGTGGTGCAGGTGTTAGAAGTTGAATGAGAAAATTCCCATCCAGTGTGTCCGTTTATGAGTGTGTGTGTAGTGAGGTTGTAAGAAATAGAAAAGTTGGGTTAAATGCTGCATTTATCTTCTTATGATTGGAGGGGGATGTGCTGTGAGAGAGACACTCACCTGGGGCTCAACAAACCATGACGTACATCTGTTGCCAGGTCCAGGACTGTAGATGTAAGCAGAGTACACTGGAATACGCATCTTCCTGTCATACAGGGTGGCAAAGTGATATTGGTTCTTGTAGCGCTGGCAGATCCAGGCTTGGTTCTGTGGCTCCAGAGCATTACCTGGGGTAGTATTCCCATA
Source organism: Prinia subflava (assembly GCF_021018805.1). Taxonomy (NCBI): domain Eukaryota; kingdom Metazoa; phylum Chordata; class Aves; order Passeriformes; family Cisticolidae; genus Prinia; species Prinia subflava. Next base: position 70,622,045 of record NC_086250.1, read on the forward strand.
GAAAAACTGGGGACAGCTTGCAAAGGATGTCACCACCTCGCTGTGTCCCAGCCAGAGGCAGCTGGCCAACACCTGCAGCAGCAGCAGCCTCAGCATTGTGGGAGGATTTCAGTGAAGGGCTCTTGCTCCCCTGGAAGGCAAATGCAGAGGGACACTCAGCTTGGAGACAGCTGGTCATGGCCCATGCAGGTGGGACACAGCTGGCAGAGGACCAGTCAATTCCCACTGCTCATTCAACTAAACTGGACTCGTTTTCCTCCACTCCCAAAAGCCCAGGCATACTGGAACAATGTGTTGGTTGGTACAAACAGATACAACATAAGAAGTAATGAACCTCTCAAGCAACTCCTAAGGTCTACGAGCTCATGGTTTTGCATTTCACACTTTTTTAATAAAAAATTGTGTTCCAATGCCTGTTTACTGGATCTTCTTTGCCTTTCAAGTTAGTGGAAGCACTTCCTACACGTTGCCCTGAGCTGTGTACTTTCTGGATGAGAGATGTTCAGTGAGTTCTGCTGCCTAGTGATCCAACTCCCCTGTCATCTTTTCTGTAAGAAATGCCTCCATTTCTTCAACATGTAAAAAATCCTGTTGGATCTTCCAGTCTTAAAGTTGGGAGAACAGAGATTCCTACAGAAAGTACTTTTGGTAAGTTTTCCATATCATGGTAGAAAAAACTCAGGATTTGCAGCACATTTTTAGAGAAATTGTTTTGAAGTCCAGATCTGGCTTCTCCGAGGGAATGTTCTCCTGATTTCTCCCTCAGTTTTCTTTCTATCAGATGCTAAAGGCAGCAGTCCAAACTCATGCTCAAAGCAGGGCAAGCTGTGAAGTAGTGGAGAAAATTCAGGGAAATGGAAACAGCTCTTAAGACTCAGTAGTGGAAAAGGGGGATTTTGACCCAGAGGGAAGTACTGTTTCTACTTTAATGACTGGACGTGGCACTCATTGCCATGGTCTGGTTGACAAGGTGGTGATTGATCAAAGTTGTGACTTGATGATCTGGGACATCTTTTCCAACCTAAATGATGCTGTCATTGCTGAAAAAAAAATTGGGTGTCATCAAAGCCTTCTCCTGAGTTTTCAGTCCCTGTGGAAAAAGGAATTGAACAGCCGAAGAGATGCTAAGTAGATGGAGGGCTGCAAGTCTTCAGAGCAAAATAAATCACAGCAGCAGAAGACAAATCCACATGAGAAAACAAATGCAAGGAAGAGAAATGTTGCTTGGACAGGTGGCTTAAAGAGATTTGTGCTCTTCTGGACTGTTCTCCTTCAAGGGCAGCAAAGATCCCACAGGCAGGATCTGTGAGTGAGGACAGAGAGGGAGGGTAGACACCTCAAGGCCAGCACACTCTTTACATCAGCCAGGATGGTGACACATGCAGGTCTCACATGCCAAGGATGTTCATAGAATCACAGAAAGAATCATGGAATGATTTGGACTGGATGAGACCTTAGGGCCCATCCATTTCCAAGCCCCCTCTTATGACACCAAGCAGTGGCACCTTCCACTAGCCCAGGTTGCTCAAAGTCCAATCCAACCTGGCCTTGAACACTTCAAGGGATGGGGCATCCACATGTTCACCTTTGCCAGGGGTACAAATGAGAGTGAGCTTCAAGGGATGGGTAAAACACTGACCCAGTCAGACCAAAGATTACAGGTTCACAGAAAAGGCAACAGCTGCTTCTTTTGTTCTTCCCCTGTGTCCCAGAAGTGATCCTAAAGCACCTCTGCTGTGCAGCTCTCCCTCAAGGAACATTTTCTGTGTGAAAAATAGAACCCTTATTCTGAGCCATATGAAAGGTATCAATTTTATGGAGAAAAGTGCAAGGAAAAGATAAGGATATAAAAGATTAACTATGTTACCAAATCACCCCAAGGACAGCAGATATACATTATCTATTTTAAACAATTTTCCTCAAGTCTTTCTATGCAACACTCGAAATGCTGGCTCATGGCAATCCTTGAATTTTGGAGATAAATTGTATTCAATCCATTCTTTCCTCAGAAAGATCAACAGCTTTTTTAATATCATACAGTTCAGCTGAAAATGTTGGTGTGGAATTTGGATATTTTTGGTTATATTGACTCCACCAGACCAGGTACCACGGTCCCTGTGCATGCAGAGCAGGTAACACTGAGGTGACAGAGGGGTCACCAATGAAGCACCACCCTGTTACAAACACCCACAGCTAAGAGCTGTCAGGTTCCCTGTGGTTACTCTCACTCTTTCAGTTTCTTTCAGCTTTGGAGACCAGAATTCAGTGCACTATTTTCACTTTCTCATCTTCACGTGGCAAAACCTCTGAACTGCGTAAGACAGATGGAGTGAGCAACCATCACTGGGGGCTGCAAGCCACGTTTTGAGCCAAATAAGGGAGAAGGGTGATAAGAAACAGATCCTGTGGAGGCAGGATAGTGATTTTATCACGGCAATTTTCCTCTCTTACTCAACTGGCTCAGCTGTAGAACTCCCACACTCGCCCCTGGGGAAGGTCAGTCCCCTCCAGGTGAGGTACCTGGGTATTCCCACCCAGCCTGAGCATATTTTAACTCATTGGACTTTTTGCTTGGGGGCTTTCCCCCCCACACCTGAGGGATCAAGACTGTGACCATCACTTCAACCAACAGACATAAAAATATCAACAATAAAATCTTGTCCCTGGATCCACAGGTGGTGAGGTCTTTCTACTTTTATCCTTTCTTTCTCTTTCTTTTTTTTTCTTGTATGCATTTTCTTAAGTGATATTTTAATGGATATATATATATATAAATATGGAGAGATATATATGGATATATATACTATATGGGTATATAACATGGATATTAATAAAAATAATACTAACCAAAATTACTACATACCTCCTTTCCATTGCAACCAAATTGTTCTCAAATAAACTCATATACATATATATTCTTTAAAACATTGGTCATTCAGTGTTATTTCATTCTAATCCACCCCAAAGGATCCAATAACAAGAACCTGGGTTACCCTTCCCTTCTAGTCTCTCACATTCTGCAGTTTTTCCTCAGGTAAAATGGAAGTCCCAGCATATTAAAGCAACTCTGGAGCCTGAATTCAGAATAGTAAAACAATTCTGATATTGTTATCACCATACAGTGATAACCACACATTTCCTCATAAGCTATAGCAACACTGATAACTGCACTTCAATTTCATCAACATTTTAGCCTGTATAGAAATTAATCCATGCTGTGGTTTCATATAGATACATTTTTAAAAGGATGAAATAATTTTACTTATTAATACTAATATTAATAATGTGCTTATTAGGCCTCCTTTGATTTTTCTACCTGGAATATGTTTGTATACTAGGGCCAGGATTTCACTATGGATGTGGACCCTCAAATGCTGTTGAGATTTGGCTGCTTTGAAGTTGCTCTCAGATATGCTACCAAGGTGTGGAGCACATACCTTTGGAAAACAGGGATTCAGACTTTTGAGTCTGGGCAAAAGGAGGCTGAAGGGTAGCCCAACAACTGCCTTAAGCTACTCAAAATGCCAAGAACAACAATTTTGAGCTCTTTGTGGCAGGGCCAGGCACTGTAACAAAGGGCAGCACTCACAGACTGGCTTGGGAGGCACAGGTTGCACAGCAGGATAAAAATTGCCTCTAGGCAGGTACTACAGCACTGGGACAGGTTGTTGGGAAATGACAAATGATGAATTGCAGAGGTGACTCAAGGCTTATCTGGATGAAAACACAGCTGAATTAGAGTCCTGAAGCTGATGTCAAACAGCATTTCTTTGATCCTATGGTAGATACATCTCCCAACTTCTCCCCATCTCACCCCACCCTGGCCTGCCACACTCAGATACTGCCTCGAAAATTATGTCAGCACAGTAAATAGCCAAATCCTCTAGTCCTGAGAGATGTACTTTTAAGCCCTTTTTATAGCCCAGTCATAGAAAACACACCACATACCTCAGAGGGCCAGGAGGAGGACGACACACTTCCAGAATCCTGGTTCAGACTCCCTCGGGAAAAAGACAGCAACTAGATGAGACCCCAGCCACTCATCTCTTTCTCTAAGGAGAGACGGATCTTTTTCAACAGTATCTGGATCAATTTGGTTCCTCTGCTAGCCATCCTCACACTTTAATAAATGCAAGCTTTGCTACTGCACATTAGTTATGCCAAGGGTAATTAGCAGTTACGTCAACATGATTTCCAGTTTGACTGCTGGCTGACTCCATGTGGAAACGAGGCTGATGATTGCAAGAGGAAATATGTCAGACCAGGCTTCAAAGGAAGAGCCGTGTTGCTCATGAGGAAGAGCAGCCCTTGTGCTCAGGGGATGAGCCTTTGGTCATCTCTGCTGGGCTTGGCATCCCCTGGAGCCCGTGGATGTGGCACAGAAGGGAGGGCCAGCTGTGTGCAATGGGCAATGCTGATCTTCCCCTCACCTCTGAAGGTGTCACTCAGAGTTCACTGCCTCCAGCCAGAAAAGATGTGATCATGCTGTGTTGTAGGAGGTGGCAGAAACAAATCCTGGCCTAATTAAGTAGGCCAGGACATGTCCTCATAACAATGAGTTCACAAGAAACTGGCCCTGGAAGACAGACTAACACAAACAGCTGTAGGAACTTGCTCCTGGCTCAGCCCATCTAAATGACCTGTGCTCTGAACCAGGAGCTCTGGTTTTGGCTAAGCAGGATTTGCCCTGTTTAAGGGCTGGCTCTCAGCACTCCCTGTAGTGTCAATACAAGAGGAATATCCACATTTCCAGAGCACAGGTCACATTTGGAAGATGAAGGGAATGACACTGTGCAAGTATTTCTTCCTCTCTCATGACCATGAGGATTCACAGAGGGACAGGCTCTGACTTACACCTCCAACATTACCTGAGCTGAGCCCCAGTTTATGTTGCCATCTCTAAATCCATGATGTCTATATCACATTACTTAGCCAAAGCATAACAGAAAAATACAAAAGCCATCCATTTCCAAAGCCCTTTCCTTCTGGACAGACCTTTAAAGCAAATACCCTCTCCTCATTAATTTTATGGGCTTGATGTGTCAATCCAGGAGGAATTCCAGGGGAGTTTTGTAACCTGAGTGGAAGGATGTTTTCTTGAGAGCACAACAAACAAATAATCAGCATAGCAAGGAACAGGAGGGGAAGATTCACTTCATGGAATTCAGTCTGAATGTTCTCAGACCATGATGTGATTGTGGAACACAACAGAGGGTAAGGAACAGAGATAATTTTTCTTACTTCCTGGCAGGGTTGGCTGTGTGTTTTAGGTCTTACTCAAGCCCATAAGAGCTGATACAAGATCACCTGGTTTGAAGATGAGCTCATGTTAAACTGCCCATAGACTAGATACAAATTTGTGTTCTTGAGAAGTGAAGTCAAAAGGTTTTTGTGCATGTGCTTGCTCTGAGTCAGACCTCCTGCTGGACCAAGAGCCAGCTCATGGATGCAATGAAGCAAGTCAAAAGCCACCTTAGGCCTTCTCTGAGCTCCCCTTGTGATCCAGCTTTAGTCTGCAACACTCCTTTTCCATCTCAAACAGGTGACCTCAGAGGGAACCTGTGATGCTTCCTTTGTGACTTGGTTTTCTGCTGCAGATACCGTTTCATGGGACATGAGCATTGCCAATAGGATGTGTGAGAAAATCCTGAGTCTGGATGCTATGGATGCCCAGTTCGATGCTCCTTTCCACTCAGAAAGATCCAGAGAACAAGGTTATGGTAAAAATATACCTCTGTCCATAACAAGCATCTGTGGAAATTTTAGATGGGTATTTCCAGCACTAGGTCAACAAGATGTGATGAGTCATGAGATGTGGTGAGCAAACTCAGCATTTCCTTTGTTTTGTGGGCTTCTGCACCAATGTGGTTCTGAAAGTATTTTACATGGGCAGCATCTCATTTCCCAAGTAGCTGAGAGAGGAATGGGAACATGGAAGGTGGATTGGTTTTGCAGGGGTAACTTGGAATAGGATGAGAAAATCAGCCATAGGCAAATGCTATAGAATAGACAAAAAGTGATAAGCCAAGATTTTCCTCAAACTAAACCAGACAGGAACCCGTCAGAGAAAAGCAGAAACATTCACACAGCCAGCTCAGACCTCACCTCAGCCAACTCGTGGACAATGAAGGCAGTTCTCTAGAACACAATCTTCCCCCAGGAACCAACTGCCAGGACCCAGCTCTCAGTGAGGGACATTTTCTGGGGCAGAGAAGGCAGCTGATGAGGTTGGGGCAGTGTTGGGCAGCAGTACCCACAGCCCAGCTATGGGTCTAAGGAGAGGCTGTTTCATTCTTGGGAAACAAAAGCAAAAGTGTCTGCTTTCACAAGTGACAACCAGCCCAGCAAAACTGGTTTACAGGAGATGAATTTGAAATCCAGACTGGCTAATAAGAGGCAGATCCCATAACAATGACATTTTGGAGGGCTTTTGAGGTGTTTGTTCTGGGTTAACTTCTGGGGTTAGGCCACACCTGGTTGCCCTCATTGGAGCTCTTGGCTGCCTTCGTAGAAAAAGTCAGGTTCACTGTTTCTGTTACGGGCTGTTGTGCAAGAGCAAATGCCACCATCATAATTTGGGAGTGGGGAACACTAAACCAGAAGCACATCAACCTCATAGTGAAGGTACTGAATGCAAAGAGATGGATTTGATCCAGCTGTTCCATGGGAACCCTTGGAGAGACCATGAAGTTCAGGATGAAGCCAGTCTTGAGCGGTCTGATCCTGCATGGACGATAGATCTGCTGCAAGGATCTCAATGATTCTAGAGGTCTTTTCCAGCCTAAATGATTCTATGATCCTAAAAATTACCTTTCTGGTTACAGAGGTGCAGGTTGGTGCAGAGGTTCCACCTCTGAGAATGGTGGGGAGAAGGAGCTGGTGTGAGTCAAGTCCAACCTCAAATGTCAAAAGGCAAATCTTTATGGAACCATGGGCATTGTGAAAAAAAATGTGCAGAGTTATTCAAAATAATACCAAAATACAGGTCAACGTGGGCAAAGCTGGAGCAGTAAGAAGATATTGAAAGTACCAGGTTTAGCACTGGGTTTCTATGTCCTGGTTCTTGTTTTTCAGTCAGCTGCAGACCAAAATAACAGAAATCAGCACAAAATGCAATGCTTGATACTTTTATGGTTTTTTGGTGGTAACAACTGTTTCTTATAAATACAGAGCTGTTATCATCAGCCCCAACAGGCTATCCTGGGAGTCTGTACAACAGTAAACACAGCGCTGAGAACGTGACCCTTTCTTTGCATACCACTCTCACACTTGTTTCTGAGGATTATAATCATAGAATCACAGAAGAGTTGGATTGAAAGGACCCTCAAGATCATCTCATTCCAACTCCCTGCCATGGGCAGGGACATCTTTGACAATATGAGGTTTCTCCAAGGCCCATCCAACCTGGCCTTGGACGCTTCCAGGGATCCAGGGGCAGACACAGCTTCTCTGGACACCCTGTGCCAGGGCCTCCTCACCCTCACAGGGAGGAATTTCTTCCCAATATCCCACCTAAACCTGCCCTCTGCCAGTAGGAAGCCATTCCTCCTTGTCTTGTCCCTCCAGGCTCTTGTCTAAAGTCCCTTTCCAGCTCTCTTGGAGCCCCTTTAGGCACTGGAAGGAGCTTTAAGTTCTTCCTGGAGCCTTCTCTCCTCCAGACTGAGCACTCCCAACTCTCTCAGACTGTGTTCCAGGTGTTCCAGCCCTCCATCCATTCCCTGTGGATGCATTCTTTAGAAGGCACATTTGGGTTAGTGGCACAAGCTTACCATTAAAATCCATGCAATTATTTAATATCAACCTTTCAAAACATTGTTTTTCTGCAGGATTAAAACAGGGAACGCCCCTCTTTATTGTAACCTAGGGCAACTGCTCAGCCAGGTGATTCCATTACAGAGCTCTTCTCTCCTAAAGATCACAGGTGCCCTGCAGCTATTTGGGCATTATCTCTCAATGCTTTTGCCATGAAGTCTTCTGCTTATCTGAGATTCTTTCTCTGTGTTACATTGTGTATTGAACTTTGGTTTTTACTCTTGGAAATCACTCAAACGTTCAGAAAACAGAAGAACAGACTTGAAGGCATTATTTACTCTCAAACAACTCCATTCTCCAAATTACTTTCATTTAGCGTGCATTCAGGCAGCTCAACTTTAAAAAGCTGCGTGTTTTTTTATCCTCAGTCATCCAAACAAATTAACCTGCAGAAACAAACCATCCCAAAGATAAGGAAATAATATTTACTAAGGGTGGGTAAAAACTCACAGCTTTTATTGGTTTGTCTGCCACAGACTGACTTTGCTGTAGAAGACAAAATTTCAGTGTATCACAAACACTGACTAATTAATATTTTTTCGATTTCAATTTTGCAATTAGTTGTATTATAGTTAGATGATTTTACTGATAAGCTTTGAGAAAAAAATAATACGCCAGTGTGGAGAATTTGTCTACCATCTGCCCAGTGATGTTCAAGAGAAAAACACACAAGATATAAAAACTCCAGACCTTTTGTTACCTGACTCTGTTCTTTGAAGAAACCCCATCATGAAAGCCCTGTCCTCCCAACCCTAAAGCTGCCGGGCTCTCAGGAACCTACACCAGCAATAAAGCACAAGGCAAGGAAGAGTTTTACTTTCAAAAAACCCCAGCTATTTTTAGTACATATATTTCACTCCATCCTACCCAGAGCACTGCCGAGACGCTGCACAGAGCCAGGCCGCCACATCATGTTTTGCACCTCGCTGAGATGGGGAAGAGGCTGGGAAAGAGGCTTTCCTGGAGCCAGGGATGCTTTTTGGCCATTTTTTTTTTAAAGAAGCAGCCCAGTGTCAACAGCCCTGGCACAGGAAGGAGGTTGCCTGTACTAGATGGTGCTCGGCGATTGTGCGCAGGAAGTGGCGCAACTCTTCCCCGGCTGCCGAAACTGCAGCGCTGTGGTTTTGGTTGGGGATTGACATGAGCCCCACGAGGCAGCTGTATAGGATCCTCCCCTTGACGCAGAAAAGCTCTTTATCTTTGTTGTGAGCCACTCCAGCCAGCAAGAGTTTCGCTGGCAAAGCACAATGGTGTGCTCGACTTGTGAACACAGGCAAAATTCTTTATGGGAAAAGTCAGGCTTGGTCTTCCTTTGGCTCATCTGTGCTGTTATGAACAACACCCCACCAGCTGCAGGATGGGAGCCAGGGTTTCCTGAGCTCTGATCTCAGCTTTCACAGGTACTTGCCAAAGGACCATTGCAAACTCCTAAATCCTCTGCCTCGGCCTCCCTACCTCGATATGACCAACATGAAACACTTTGGAGTTTGTGAGTGTCCCAAATGGCACATCAGATTATCTTGGAAAGGGCATTTAGTCCACCACCAACCTCCAGAAAGGTTCAATCCAGAATACACCAATCCTGGCAGCTGCCCGTCCCTTCTACTCCCAAAAAATTATTTATTGTAGACTCCACCACATGCCTGGGCAGCACATCCTTACCTGCATTACCTAACTGCATTGGCTGCCCTTTCTGCTGGATTATTACTTTATTCCTATTGTAAATCACAAATGTTTTTGTTACTGACATTGCTGAAAGGTTGATCTAACATTCTGTCCATCTGCACATCAAGGAGGAGGAGGTGAGCATTATTATAGAATTATTTAGGTTGGAAAAGCCTTCTAAGAATACCAAGCCCAAATGCTAACCTAGCAGTGCCAAGGCCACCACTAAACCACATTCCCAAATGCCACATTTATACATCTTTTAAATCCTTCCAGGGATGATGACTCCACCTGGACAGCCCGTTCCAAGACTTGACAATCCTTTCAGTGAATAAATTTTTGCTAATATCCAATCTAAACCTCCCCAGGCACAATTTGAAGCAATTTCCTGTACTACAACTGGTGATTCAGGAGAGCTTTCAATAATTGAAAAGATTTTTTTACATGAGTCAGGCCAAAGGGGAAATAACCCACAAATTCACCCTTTATTTGAGGTCCTAAAATCTGCTCTTTCCCTTAGTCAATAATTCTATGACTAACCATCATTTTTGTTCTTTAAAGGTGTTTTGGAAGAGTTTTGAAATGCAGATTTGCAAATGCTTATAGCTGAACACACACGTCCCTGCCCTCCTGACTCATTCCTAACATAAAATAAATGCTAAGATGTCAAGGTCAAAGTTCTCTAAAGTGAAGGAAAGAAGCATCACTACAGGTCAGATAAATCTCGAACTTTTCACTGACCTCAGCTTCAGGAGGGGGCATAAAGTAGAATCCAGGTCAGCTTCAAAGAGATGAGCCTCCTTACGTTGAGCTTACGGGATCTAAATGAGAAAGGCCAAACACAGCTCACACCTGATCTGGGGCAATGGAAAATCCCTTTTTAGGTGCTCTGACCATCATCATATGACCAGGAGGATGTCTGAATGTGCTGCTCAGTGCACGGGGTGGTTGCTGATGGGGACATCTACAAAGCAGAGAGTACCCAGGAGCAGGCAATGCCTTCACCTTGCCTAAGGGACTCCTCTGCAATACTTAAAAACAGCTGCTAAAAACTGACTTGAGGAACTTGAGCAGGGTAAGAAAATGTTTTCATATGAAGAAAGAGGGGAAGTCATGCTTATCTTTAGAAATAAGGAGTTAGAAGGAAAAGATGGACCCTGGAACTTATGAACCTGGGAGGATGAGCTTCATTTAATTCCAGAACAACTGCTGAGGCCACCTTCCTGCAAGCACCTGAAAGCAGCATGAGAGAGAGGGTTTGTAAAGACCAAATTTTCCCAGACCAGTTTGATTTCCTCTTGTGAGCTGGTAGCAGAACTTGTGGATAAGGGAGAGTGTTGGGAAAGATGAAAGTTTGATGAGGAAGTTTTACAAATATGTAAGTTTAGCAGAAGGCTCTCCGAATGTGGAACCTGAAAGTGGAATAGAAATGAAAACAAGTTTTGATATTGAAGAATAAAGGATGTCTAAAGTTAGAATTGCTGAGCCAGTTGTTACTGGACAATTAAGAAGGCAAAGATTAAGTTGAGTTGGAAAGAAGTTTTATGGCTAGAGCAAAAGATAAGTTGACCACAAAGAAGATGTTTTTACCAAGCAGAAATAGGTCTTAGAAAAGCAAAAGATACCATAGGCAAACAAAAAGCATGTTTTTACGAAGTAGAAACACAGTCTAAGAATTTTCCACTGCAAGAAAACAAAAAAAAAACCAACCTTAAGCTGAAACTGTAACATAATATGGTAATGATAATAGTTATGATAAGCTACAGGTAAATGTAAAGGTATTGTGTACCTGTGATGCTGATTGGTTATTATCTATTAAGATGCTCAGTAAAGAAAACTGTATAATGCATTGTAACCAGAACCAAAGTGGCTTCAGGTTTGTCTATCAGCTGGAGCTGGCAGCTTTAGGCTGGCTCTGTTACCCACAAATGCTGTAACCTCATCTATGCCATAAACAGCATTTTGAGAGTTGCCTGTTGTCCCAAACATCCTTCATCAGCATATCTCCTACAGGAGACACAGATGATTTCATATTGCTTCTTTTTACAAAGACTTTGGATCATGTTCCCCGTGGCAGTGTTTGAGAGACCACAGGCTGGCACAATGCACTGGGATACCTGTGGGGAATGATGGGAAGTGCTCCCAGAGAACTGCCTTTAATGGTCCACACCAGAGTGGAAGGACTTGGGTTTCCACACAGCCTCCCAAGGTCCAGTTCAGTGCCTTCCCTGGTAGCTCAGCTGATGGAGGCCATATCCTTGTTAAATTCACATTCTCTTCCAAGCAGGAAAGGAGTTGAAGGACATAGGGGAGCAGGATTAATATTTAACAGGATCAAAACAAGTTAGAGAGGTATTCTAGGTGGAAAAATACCACCTTGAAATTCATAACCATGGTAGGAGATTTGTCAAGATATAATTATTCCACTTCATCCCCACTCCACTTCCACCATGAGAATTAACAAAGATCTGAGACATGGAATGGAATGGAATGGAATGGATTGGGACAGAGGTACCGTGGGGTCAGACCAGCCTGGGCACACACTGGAGGGCAGAGCAAGACCAGTATTGGAGATATCAGAACTAATCTGAAAGTTACAGTGCCTGAAGCTGTGGGTGTCTGGTGGTGATGTGACAGTGCTGAACCCTGCAGTCCACCATGGCACAGGACACAATGCACCAGGATATGATTGTTTTTGAGGAATCATAGAATCACATGGTTTGGGTTGGAAGAACCGTAAAGAACCCCTGGTTACAATTCCTCTGTCACTGGTAGGGACACCTCCCACTATCCCAGGTTGTTTCAAGCCCTGTCCAACCTGTCCTTGAACATTTTCAGGGATGGGACAGGCACAGCTTCTCTGGGCAACCTGTGCCTCACTACCTTCACAGTAAAGAACTTTTTCACAATACCTGATCTAACCCTGTCCTCTTCATTTTCCCCCTTGTCCTGTCACTCCTTGCTCTTGTAAAGAGCTCCTCTCCCCTTGTTGCCCAGGGAGGAGGAGGAGAAGGATGATGATGATGCTGCTGCTGATGATAACAGCATCACAGCCCTCCATTTTCTTCAGGCACTCCTAGAAATTGTCCTCAAAGCACCACCAGCAGCACCAAGTGCCATTTCACAGTGGGAGCACTCACAAACAAGGACGAGGAGGAGAAGGAGTTGGCAATTCAATCCCCTAAGTTTCTCACACCCCACTGATTCCCAAAGCAGGCCACACAGCCACGTCCCTCCAGGTATTACAGCAGCATGACAGAGATGAGCCTCTGACCAGCTGGCAGGATGTGTTCCAACTTGTGCATGGGGACAGAGGGGGGCTTTGACAATATTTATCAAACACACTGTCCCTGCTGCCTCGCCTCAGGAGGGTTCTGACTCTGAAACCTCAACTCCTGTTGATGATCAATGGTAACTCAACTCTCCAGAGCAAATACTGGCCAAGGATGGGAAGTGAAGAAAGTTTTCTTTCCTGTGTTTTCTGTGATGCAAGGAGCTTTGGTAGTGAAAGGGAAACTTGGTGACTGGGAGCATGTGGGGTCACCAGCATGGATGCTTACCAGGCGAAAGAGAAAAGCAGAAGTTGAGAAGGTCACATTTCTTATACTTGAGTTCAAAAGAACAGAAATTTTTCCTCTTAAAAAGATGCCTGGGTGCAGCCAGGGGCCAGGAGCAGGATGGTGCCTCAGCCAAGTGTTCTCCAGCAGCTCTCTGGGCATTATTCTCAGTTACTTCCTACAAGGCAGAGCTCTGCTTGGTGTGGGGTGCGGTCAGAAGGGAGCTTTGCCAGGCTGCTCCAAATCCCTAATCCCTCCTGAGAGCAATCTCAGTGTGACCCTGTCCCTTTGAGGGGATGCCACTAAATGGAGAAAGCAGCTATTTTACGTGGGCACTGTGGGGTGGATAAAGCCCTGTGGGATCAGATAAAAAGCCGTAATTCCTGGAGGTGGGAGATGAACTGGCAGGCAAGCATCAGCCCTGCAGCCCCTTGGCATGCCGAGTGTTGTTTTCCATCATTCTCTGCTGTCAGGTTTCTCCTGCAGCAGTGCCAGTGATGGGCAAATCCATGCAACACCTACAACATCTCCCCAGCTGGGCCCAGTGGCCAGCTCCAAAGAGACATCTTGCCTCCAAACAGCTCTCTGGACAGAAATTAGCTTCCTTTCATGAGACCTGGCAGAGAAGAAGGGCTGGCTGGATGCCTGCCCTCGAGTTTTGCCCCAGTGTGCTCAGCACTGCACCCTCTGGACCCCACAGTGGTGTCTGGAGGTACCAGGGGATGACTGGGGGTCCTGGGGCCAGGGCACGATCTGGGGCTGGTTGTCCATGATCATCCATGTCTATATCCTGAGTCTGTAGGGTTTTTATCTGGTGGCACAGGGAGTGTTTGAATCCCAAGGACAGTAACTGCAGCTACCAAACCAACACTTGTGCATGGAGGAGCATCAACTGCAGCTCTTCACCTGGAAAATGACCCATTGGACTAATTTTCCTTGATCTTTCCCCCATGTGAAAATGATGTTGGTGCAGAATTGCTGTCCCAGTGGAGCTACCTTGCACTACGTCCATCAGCACAGTTCTGGCTGAATTTTCACATTTTCTTACAGAAGCACGGAATTTTTAATGATGGAAGGGAGGTCTTGAGATCCCCCAGCCTGCCTAGAGCAGGTTGCACAGAAGCACATCCAGGTGGGATTGGAATGTCTCTGGAGAGGGAGACACCACACTCTCCCTGGGCAGCCTTTTTCAATGACACCCTCACTGTAAAGAAGTTCTTCCTCATGTTGAGGTGGAACTTCTTGTTCAGTTTATGGCCATTGCTCCTTGTCCTGTCACTGGGCACCACTGAGAAGAGTCTGGCACCATCCCCTTGACACCCACCTTTATATTTTTATGCATTGGTGACATCTTACTCTTGCAAGGTCCTTCTGATCTACTCTGGGTAACAATAGACAAGGATAGGAGGAGAACCCGGATGTCCTGACAAAGAGCAGAGGATAAAAAACCCCCCAAACATTCCTGAATCCAGCTCTTACAGCTGCCTATGAAACTGATACCATTTATATTTGACTGCTGGAATTAAATTGTGTTCTCTTCAATTCAGAGCTGTTGCTGCAGGTTGGGGTCCCAGCAACGAAACAAAACAGTGGAACTGAACATGTGAAGGCAGATACTTATTTCTGTTAATGGCAGCCCAGAAAACCTGGTTAAAAAAAGAGGAAAACAGCCAACAAAACAAGTTACTGCATCAGACGAGGTGGCAAACCCAAGGAGTTGATGTCAGAAGTGAACCTGTGCCCTTTAAGCTCACAGAATGGTTTCATACCTGGGTAATGTCATAAAGCACCAGCTCCAAAGGCAGTATAAAAATGGAGAAAACGTCCCAGGGTACAGCTTGTGAGTGCAGAGGATGTGTTATCACCCAAATGCTGAGCTCTGTCCTTTGGCTGAACTCAACCTGATGGAAAAGTTGTCCCTACCAATTCTGCTGGCCTGCCCCACGGTCCACAGCCTTGGAAGGAACAGGTGCCCAGTGACACAGCCAGTGTACAAACTGGTCTCTCTGGTTTTTAGGGCAAATTACAGGTTGATTTAACCCTTACTGAGAGCTCCAGCTACAGGGGAACACAAAGCCATCAGTGGTGCTGGAAGTATCCACAGCCATGGCATTCCATGGCATTGTTTTCCACTGTGTGGGACTTTGAAATTTGGTAGGAACCTTAAGCACTGATTTGCTCTTTCTAAGCCTTGATTTAGACTTCAAGTGTTTGGTTTGGCTGGTGACTGGGGCCTCTTAACCAGGCTGAAGCAGCCCTTGCCATGAGCCCATCTGTCCAGGAGTTTGTCAGCTCACAGGGAGCCACAGAAACAGTTTTCAATAAGGTCATTCCCAAACAGCAAATCTGAAGAAAAGAAAAAAAGGGAAGGTTTGGGAAGGTTTGGGAAGGTTAGGAAAGGAAAGGAAAGGAAAGGAAAGGAAAGGAAAGGAAAGGAAAGGAAAGGAAAGGAAAGGAAAGGAAAGGAAAGGAAAGGAAAGGAAAGGAAAGGAAAGGAAA